>NC_056436.1:63756509-63804009 GCF_018296145.1 Oncorhynchus tshawytscha | reverse complement strand
GTAGAAGTAGTGGCAGTAGTAGTAGAAGTAGTGGCAGTAGTAGTAGTGGCAGTAATAGTACAAGTAGTGGTAGTAGAAGTAATGGCAGTAGAAGTAGTGGCAGTAGTAGTGGCAGTAGTAGTAGAAGTAGTGGCAGTAGTAGAAGTAGTGGCAGTAGTAGTAGTGTCAGTAGAAGTAGTGGCAGTAGAAGTAGTGTCAGTAGTAGTAGTGTCAGTAGTAGTAGAAGTAGTGGCAGTAGAAGTAGTGGCAGTAGCAGTAGAAGTAGTGGCAGTAGTAGTAGTGTCAGTAGTAGTAGAAGTAGTGGCAGTAGAAGTAGTGGCAGTAGCAGTAGTGGCAGTAGAAGTAGTGGCAGTAGTAGTAGAAGTAGTGGCAGTAGTAGTAGAAGTAGTGGCAGTAGTAGTAGAAGTAGTGGCAGTAGTAGTAGTGGCAGTAGAAGTAGTGGCAGTAGAAGTAGTGGCAGTAGAAGTAGAAGTAGTGGCAGTAGTAGTAGAAGTAGTGGCAGTAGAAGTAGTGGCAGTAGAAGTAGTGGCAGTAGAAGTAGTGGCAGTAGTAGTAGAAGTAGTGGCAGTAGTAGTAGTGGCAGTAGAAGTAGTGGCAGTAGTAGTAGAAGTAGTGGCAGTAGTAGTAGAAGTAGTGGCAGTAGTAGTAGTGGCAGTAGAAGTAGTAGAAGTAGAAGTAGTGGCAGTAGTAGTAGAAGTAGTGGCAGTAGAGTAGTGGCAGTAGAAGTAGTGGCAGTAGTAGTAGAAGTAGTGGCAGTAGCAGTAGTGGCAGTAGAGTAGTAGTGGCAGTAGTAGTAGAGTAGTGGCAGTAGTAGTAGAAGTAGTGGCAGTAGTAGTAGTGGCAGTAGAAGTAGTGGCAGTAGAAGTAGTGGCAGTAGTAGTAGAAGTAGTGGCAGTAGTAGTAGTGGCAGTAGTGGCAAGTAGTGGCAGTAGTGGTAGTAGAAGTAATGGCAGTAGTAGTAGTGGCAGTAGTAGTGGCAGGTAGTAGTAGTAATGGCAGTAGAGTAGTGGCAGTAGTAGTAGTAGTAAGTAGTGGCAGTAGTAGTAGAAGTAGTGGCAGTAGTAGTAGTAGTAGTAGTGTCAGTAGAAGTAGTGGCAGTAGAAGTAGTGTCAGTAGTGTCAGTAGCAGTAGTGGCAGTAGCAGTAGTGGCAGTAGCAGTAGTAGTAGAAGTAGTGGCAGTAGTAGTAGAAGTAGTGTCAGTAGTAGTAGAAGTAGTGTTAGTAGTAGTAGAAGTAGTGGCAGTAGAAGTAATGGCAGTAGAAGTAGTGGCAGTAGTAGTGGCAGTAGTAGTAGAAGTAGTGGCAGTAGTAGTAGAAGTAGTGGCAGTAGTAGTAGAAGTAGAAGTAGTAGCAGTAGTAGTAGAAGTAGTGGCAGTAGTAGTAGTAGTAGTAGTAGAAGTAGTAGAAGTAGTGGCAGTAGTAGTAGAAGTAGTGGCAGTAGAAGTAGTGGCAGTAGTAGAAGTGTCAGTAGAAGTAGTGGCAGTAGTAGAAGTGTCAGTAGAAGTAGTGGCAGTAGAAGTAGTGTCAGTAGTGTCAGTAGTGTCAGTAGAAGTAGTGGCAGTAGTAGTAGAAGTAGTGGCAGTAGTAGTAGCAGTAGTGGCAGTAGTAGTAGAAGTAGTGGCAGTAGTAGTGGCAGTAGAGGTGTAGTGGTTAGAGGTGTAGTGGTTAGAGGTGTAGTGGTTAGAGGTGTAGTGGTTAGAGGTGTAGTGGTTAGAGGTGTAGTAGTAGTGGTTAGAGGTGTAGTGGTTAGAGGTGTAGTGGTTAGAGGTGTAGTGGTTAGATGTGTAGTGGTTAGAGGTGTAGTGGTTAGAGGTGTAGTGGTTAGAGGTGTAGTGGTTAGAGTGGTAGAGGTGTAGTAGTAGTGGTTAGAGGTGTAGTGGTTAGAGTGGTAGAGGTGTAGTAGTAGTGGTTAGAGGTGTAGTAGTAGTGGTTAGAGGTGTAGTGGTTAGAGGTGTAGTGGTTAGAGTGGTAGAGGTGTAGTAGTAGTGGTTAGAGGTGTAGTAGTAGAGGTGTCGTGGTTAGAGGTGTAGTGGTTAGAGGTGTAGTGGTGTAGTAGTAGTGGTTAGAGGTGTAGTGGTTAGAGGTGTAGTGGTGTCGTAGTAGTGGTTAGAGGTGTAGTGGTTAGAGGTGTAGTGGTAGAGGTGTAGTGGTTAGAGGTGTAGTGGTTAGAGGTGTAGTGGTAGAGGTGTAGTGGTAGAGGTGTAGTGGTAGTGGTTAGAGTTGTAGTGGTTAGAGTTGTAGTGGTAGTGGTTAGAGGTGTAGTGGTAGTGGTTAGAGGTGTAGTTGTAGTGGTGGTAGTGGTTAGAGGTGTAGTTGTAGTGGTTAGAGGTGTAGTGATAGTGGTTAGAGGTGTAGTGGTAGTGGTTAGAGGTGTAGTTGTAGTGGTTAGAGGTGTAGTGGTAGTGGTTAGGTTAGGTGTAGTAGTAGTGGTTAGAGGTGTAGTGGTTAGAGGTGTAGTGGTTAGAGTTGTAGTGGTTAGAGTTGTAGTGGGTTAGAGGTGTAGTAGTGGTTAGAGGTGTAGTGGTAGAGGTGTAGTGGTTAGAGTTGTAGTGGTTAGAGGTGTAGTTGTAGTGGTTAGAGGTGTAGTGGTAGTGGTTAGAGGGTGTAGTAGTAGTGGTTAGAGGTGTAGTGGTTAGAGGTGTAGTGGTTAGTGGTTAGAGGTGTAGTTGTAGTGGTTAGAGGTGTAGTAGTAGTGGTTAGAGGTGTAGTGGTTAGAGGTGTAGTGGTAGAGGTGTAGTGGTTAGAGGTGTAGTGGTTAGATGGTTTAGTAGAGGTGTAGTGGTTAGAGGTTGTAGTGGTTAGAGGTGTAGTGGTTAGTGGGTAGAGGTGTAGTAGTAGTGGTTAGAGGTGTAGTGGTTAGAGGTGTAGTGGTAGAGGTGTAGTGGTTAGAGTTGTAGTGGTAGTGGTAGAGTTGTAGTGGTTAGAGGTGTATTAGTAGAGGTGTAGTGGTTAGAGGTGTAGTGGTAGTGGTTAGAGGTGTAGTGGTAGTGGTTAGAGGTGTAGTGGTAGAGGTGTAGTGGTTAGAGTTGTAGTGGTAGAGGTGTAGTAGTAGTGGTAGAGGTGTAGTGGTAGAGGTGTAGTAGTAGAGGTGTAGTGGTTAGAGGTGTAGTGGTAGTGGTTAGAGGTGTAGTGGTAGTGGTTAGAGGTGTAGTGGTAGTGGTTAGAGGTGTAGTAGTAGTGGTTAGAGGTGTAGTGGTCACAAATGCTAAACTTTCATCTGACCGGAAACTGAGGCCCATGCAGAGGTGAGACGACTCGATGTGAATGAACATGAATAACCCCTTAGTTTAGTGAATTTATGGAGCTACCGAGACGAACAATCTAGATTTAAATATCCAGCTCTCTTCCTCTGATGTTTTGGAGCGTGTGTGTGTGTGTGTGTGTGTGTGTGTGTGTGTGTGTGCGCGCACGCGTGCGCACTGTGTTGAGTGTAGCGGAGATAGCTTCAGCAGCATCAGCGTGTGTGCTGGGTATAATTGTGGTGTGCATGGAAACCAGTGTAATTAGTGAGTGGGATCAGAGTGAGGCTGGACTAACAACTAACATCAAATCAAATCAAATGTATTTATATAGCCCTTCGTACATCAGCTGATATCTCAAAGTGCTGTACAGAAACCCAGCCTAAAACCCCAAACAGCAAGCAATGCAGGTGTAGAAGCACGGTGGCTAGGAAAAACTCCCTAGAAAGGCCAAAACCTAGGAAGAAACCTAGAGAGGAACCAGGCTATGTGGGGTGGCCAGTCCTCTTCTGGCTGTGCAGGGTGGAGATTATAACAGAACATGGCCAAGATGTTCAAATGTTCATAAATGACCAGCATGGTCGTATAATAATAAGGCAGAACAGTTGAAACTGGAGCAGCAGCACGGTCAGATGGACTGGGGACAGCAAGGAGTCATCATGTCAGGTAGTCCTGGGGCATGGTCCTAGGGCTCAGGTCCTCCAAGAGAGAAGGAGAGAGTTAGAGAACGCACACTTAGATTCACACAGGATACCGAATATGACAGGAGAAGTACTCCAGATATAACAAACTGACCCTAGCCCCCCGACACAAACTACTGCAGCATAAATACTGGAGGCTGAGACAGGAGGGGTCAGGAGACACTGTGGCCCCATCCGAGGACACCCCCGGACAGGGCCAAACAGGAAGGATATAACCCCACCCACTTTGCCAAAGCACAGCCCCCACACCACTAGAGGGATATCTTCAACCACCAACTTACCATCCTGAGACAAGGCTGAGTATAGCCAACAAAGATCTCCGCCATGGCACAACCCAAGGGGGGGTGCCAACCCAGACAGGATGACCACATCAGCGAATCAACCCACTCAAGTTACGCACCCCTTCCAGGGACGGCATGAGAGAGCCCCAGTAAGCCAGTGACTCAGCCCCTGTAATAGGGTTAGAGGCAGAGAATCCCAGTGGGAAGAGGGGTACCGGCCAGGCAGAGACAGCAAGGGCGGTTCGTTGCTCCAGAGCCATTCCGTTCACCTTCCCACTCCTGGGCCAGACTACACTCAATCATATGACCCACTGAAGAGATGAGTCTTCAGTAAAGACCTAAAGGTTGAGACCGAGTTTGCGTCTCTGACATGGGTAGGCAGACCGTTCCATAAAAGTGTAGCTCTATAGGAGAAAGCCCTGCCTCCAGCTGTTTGCTGAGAAATTCTAGGGACAATTAGGAGGCCTGCGTCTTGTGACCGTAGCGTACGTGTAGGTATGTACGGCAGGACCAAATCAGAGAGATAGGTAGGAGCAAGCCCATGTAATGCTTTGTAGGTTAGCAGTAAAACCTTGAAATCAGCCCTTGCTTTGACAGGAAGCCAGTGTAGAGAGGCTAGCACTGGAGTAATATGATCACATTTTTTGGTTCTAGTCAGGATTCTAGCAGCTGTATTTAGCACCAACTGAAGTTTATTTAGTGCTTTATCCGGGTAGCCGGAAAGTAGAGCATTGCTGTAGTCTAACCTAGAAGTGACAAAAGCATGGATTAATTTTTCTGCATCATTTTTGGACAGAAAGTTTCTGATTTTTGCAATCTTACGTAGATGGAAAAAAGCTGTCCTTGAAATGGTCTTGATATGTTCTTCAAAAGAGAGATCAGGGTCCAGAGTAACGCTGAGGTCCTTCACAGTTTTATTTGAGACGACTGTACAACCATTAAGATTAATTGGCAGATTCAACAGAAGATCTCTTTGTTTCTTGGGACCTAGAACAAGCATCTCTGTTTTGTCCGAGTTTAAAAGTAGAAAGTTTGCAGCCATCCACTTCCTTATGTCTGAAACACATGCTTCTAGCGAGGGCAATTTTGGGGCTTCACCATGTTTCATTGAAATGTACAGCTGTGTGTCATCCGCATAGCAGTGAAAGTTAACATTATGTTTTCGAATAACATCCCAAGAGGTAAAATATATAGTGAAAACAATAGTGGTCCTAAAACGGAACCTTGAGGAACACCGAAATTTACAGTTGATTTGTCAGAGGAGAAACCATTCACAGAGACAAACTGATATCTTTCCGACAGATAAGATCTAAACCAGGCCAGAACTTGTCCGTGTAGACCAATTTGGGTTTCCAATCTCTCCAAAAGAATGTGGTGATCGATGGTATCAAAAGCAGCACTAAGGTCTAGGAGCACGAGGACAGATGCAGAGCCTCGGTCCAATGCCATTCAAATGTAATTTACCACCTTCACAAGTGCCGTCTCAGTGCTATGATGGGGTCTAAAACCAGACTGAAGCATTTCGTATACATTGTTTGTCTTCAGGAAGGCAGTAAGTTGCTGCGCAACAGCCTTTTCTAAAAAATTTGAGAGGAATGGAAGATTCGATATAGGCCGATAGTTTTTTATATTTTCTGGGTCAAGGTTTGACTTTTTCAAGAGAGGCTTTATTACTGCCACTTTTAGTGAGTTTGGTACACATCCGGTGGATAGAGACATCCTCTCGACTGTTCTATTGTCATTGTGTTCTATCCACCACTACACTAGTAGCTAGCCTTACAGCAGTACATTATTCTACCAGAACAAAGGAGGGAGCTATTAGCTCAGAGACCACCGAAGGAAATGGAGGGAGGAAATAGAGGGAAGGAGGATGAGAGCGATGTTTTTTTAAAAGACAGAAAATAACGGAAACAGACACACATTGAATTCAGGCAGATATGCCTGCCCACTCTTGACATGCCTGCCCACTCTTGTGTCTCTATGTACCTTTTTTCCTTTTCTCTCTCCTCTCTTTCTCTCTCTCCTCTCTTTCTCTCTCTCCTCTCTTTCTCTCTCTCTCTCTCTCCTATCTTTCTCTCTCTCTCTCTCCTATCTTTCTCTCTCTCTCTTTCTCTCTCTCTCTCTCTCTCTCTCTCTGACTCTCTCTCTCTCTGACTCTCTCTCTCTCTCTCTCTCTCTCTCTCTCTCTCTCTCTGTTCTCTGTTCTCTCTCTCTCTCTCTCTCTCTGTTCTCTCTCTCTCTGTTCTCTCTCTCTCTGTTCTCTCTCTGTTCTGTTCTCTCTCTGTTCTCTCTCTCTCTCTCTCTCTGTTCTCTCTCTCTCTCTTCTCTCTCTCTCTCTGTTCTCTCTCTCTCTCTGACTCTCTCTCTCTCTGTTCTCTCTCTCTGTTCTCTCTCTCTCTCTCTGTTCTCTCTCTCTCTCTGACTCTCTCTCTGTTCTCTCTCTCTCTCTGACTCTCTCTCTCTGTTCTCTTTCTCTCTCTGACTCTCTCTCTGTCCTCTCTCTCTGTCCTCTCTCTCTCGGTTCTCTCTCTGTCCTCGCTCTGTCCTCTCTCTGTTCTCTCTCTGTTCTCTCTCTGTCCTCTCTCTCTGTCTCTCTGTCCTCTCTCTCTCTGTCCTCTCTCTCTCTGTTCTCTCTCTCTCTCTGTTCTCTCTCTCTGACTCTCTCTCTGTTCTCTCTCTCTGTCTCTCTCTGTTCTGACTCTCTCTCTCTTTCTCTCTCTGACTCTCTCTCTGTCCTCTCTCTCTGTCCTCTCTCTCTCGTTCTCTCTCTGTCCTCTCTCTGTCCTCTCTCTGTTCTCTCTCTGTTCTCTCTCTGTCCTCTGTCCTCTCTCTCCTCTCTCTCTCTGTTCTCTCTCTCTCTCTGTTCTCTCTCTCTCTCTGTTCTCTCTCTCTGTTCTCTCTGTTCTCTCTCTCTCTGTTCTCTCTCTCTGACTCGCTCTCTCTGTTCTCTCTCTGTTCTCTCTCTCTCTCTCTCTGACTCTCTCTCTCTGTTCTCTCTCTCTCTCTCTGACTCTCTCTCTGTTCTCTTTCTCTCTCTGACTCTCTCTCTGTCCTCTCTCTCTCTGTTCTCTCTGTCCTCTCTCTCTCTTTCTTTCTCTGTCCTTTCTCTCTCACTTTTACTAGCCCATTACGGGCTGAATTGGAGTACGTGCGTATAGTGAGTGAGAGGGTTGTTAGTTGCAGGCGTGTGTGGGTAATGCATATCTGCCTGCGCCGGCCATCTGAATGTTAACAGATTGAAACGAGGAGAGAAAGTCAATTTGGTTTCCCGAAGAAAATTGAGCAAATTACACTTTTATAGCCCTCTGCCTCTATCACTCACTGTGGAGAGAGGGAGGGGGTACAGTCTGTTAATCTTAGAACTACCCCCCTACTTTTTTCAATTTCCGCCTGACATACCCAAATCTAACTGCCTGTAGCTCAGGCACAGAACCAAGGATATGCATATTCTTGGTACTATTTGGAAAAAAGCACTCTGAAGTTTGTGAATTGAATGTAGGAGAATATAACACAATAGATCTGGTTTAGATAATACAATGGAAAAAAACGTGTTTTCTTTTGATTGTTGCATCTTTAAAATGAACAAGATAAAACAAACATTCAGATAGGATGATGGGGACAATTTCAGTGAAAAAAAGAAGAGGGCAACAGTACTTGTGCAAAGTTTCAGAATGATAACTTCCAAAATGAGTGATAACCTCCTCCCTCTCCTACAGTATACCCCTCCATCTCTCTCTCTCCCCCTCACTACTCCTCCCTCTCCTACAGTGTACCCCTCCATCCCGTGTGTGTGTGTGTGTGTGATAGAGAACATTTGATTTGGATTTAATATGACTCTGTTGGAGTGAAGTCAAGGTTGACTCAAGGCTTTATGGCTATAGAGAGAAACACGTGTGCGCGCACACACACACACACTTACATCTAACCCCGAGCTTCTCTTTCACTCCGATGGGGAAACATTTAACTTATCAGAGAATTGCATTTTTCCTTCCCACCTTTCCTTTCCCTCCATCTGACTCTCTCTTTCTTTTCCTTCCCACCTTTCCCTCCTTCTCTCTCTCTTTTCCTTCCCACCTTTCCCTCCATCTGACTCTCTCTCTCTCTTTTCCTTCCCACCTTTCCCTCCATCTGACTCTCTCTCTCTTTTCCTTTCCACCTTTCCCTCCATCTGACTCTCTCTTTCTCTCTCTCTCTCTCTCTCTCTCTTTCCCTTCCCACCTTTCCCTCCATCTGACTCTCTTTCTTTTCTCTCTCTCTCTCTCTCTCTCTCTCGCTCTCTTTTCCTTCCCACCTTTCCCACCATCTGACTCTCTCTTTCTCTCTCTCTCTCTCTTTCCTTCCCACCTTTCCCTCCATCTGACTTTCTCTTTCTCTCTCTCTCTCTCTCTCTCTCTCTCTCTCTTTTCTCTTTTCCTTCCTACCTTTCCCACCATCTGACTCTCTCTTTCTCTTTCTCTCTCTCTCGCTCTCTTTTCCTTCCCACCTTTCCCTCCATCTGACTCTCTCTCTCTCTCTCTCGCTCTCTTTTCCTTCCCACCTTTCCCACCATCTGACTCTCTCTTTCTCTCTCTCTCTCTCTCGCTCTCTTTTCCTTCCCACCTTTCCCTCCATCTGACTCTCTCTCTCTCTTTTCTGCCTACCTTTTTTTTATATGCACTTGACTGGCGAATGGGAAGTGCGCTTCAATTTATGAAAATTGTAGCTCTTTTTGGTGGCTATCAAAACTGTTTTTAACATGCGATTTTTGGAGTTGTTGCCCAATGATTAGGCTTAAAAGCTTGTTTCACTCCAGCAGCAACAGGAGCTGTAGCAGCTCTCGCGCTCACTTTCAGGCATCTATCTGTATGCTGTGCGTATGTGATAAATAAGAATCTACTAATGAAAATACGAGCCAATTTTAGTCCTCAAAATTTGTCAAATTAACCCATAGACCAATTAGCATGACCGGTCAAATGTCTTTATATCAACTCGAATTTTCATCAATAAATAGGCTAAAAAGCAGTATTTTATTGGCTAAAAGCTGGCTATTACCGGCTAACGGAAACACTGGTGGGCACATTCATTCATTTATTTTTCACATCCAGACCAGAGCGGTTTCTCCCAGTCTACATTTTTCTAGTCAGTCATCCATCTCTCTCTGTCTCCCTTGCTTCCGTGTCGGAAGTGTAATCATTTTCAGGCCCACACCAGTGAGAGAGGGAGGGAGGGAGCGAGGAGGGAGGAGAGGAAAAAGGAAACATTATAAATGAATGTGGAGAAGAGGGAGAAGAAGGCATTTGTATGTGTACCTGATTATCACTGGACTCAGTCACCTTCACCGTGAACCAACGCTCTGCCTCTCAAAATAGTAAATACTTCCTGTCTGTGTGTGTATGGCTGGAGTAGACTGAATAATATCATGGTCTCTCTTCGACCATCAGCTCTGGGCTTATTATGTGTCCCAGTGGGTTGTCTGGTTTTCTGATTGACTAGCTGATTGAGTCCTGCCCCATAGGGTTAGGACTTGTGGTTCTGGCACTGAATGTGTGTGTTCACGTGTGAGAGAAAGAGTGTGTGTGTGTGTGTATGAGGTGGCAGGTGTGTGAGTGTCTGTGCCATCTCTGTTTGTGCGTCCAAGTTAGGAAGAGTATGACCTCGTTAGCTCCAGCCTCATTACGTCCTACTTCTTAATTAAGAGACCAGCGCCTCCAAATATCTCCCTTAGTCCACTGGGGCACAGAGAGGGACAGAAGGGAAGAGGACAGAGGGAGAGAGAAATGGACATGGAGGAATGAGTTACACAGCGACCAAAATAAGAGGGATGAGGATATGGATATGAGGTGATACACAACAGCTGACTGTGGATCCATATTCCTGTGTGTGGGGGGGGTGTATATACTGTTTACCAGGGTATTTGGGTAAAGACACGGGATTTTTTTTCAATACCGTCAATTAGGATTGCACGACATATCGGAATCGGACGATATTAGCTAAAAATGCCAACATCGGTATCGGCCCGATGTCTAGTTTAACACCGACGTGAAAAACAGATGTCCAAGGTGACGTGCATACCGATACAACGTAGATACATGACGTAATGATGCCACGTAAAACAGCATTCCTAACCTAGCCCACAATGTCTGCTGTGTGGGTGGAGCAGTCAACAAGTCCAGCAGTCGTTTGGAAAGATTAAGAACATTTCAGCGAGACAACTCAAAGGCGAAATCCATTCACGCCAAGCTAATGGAATTCGTTGCTCTTGACAATCAACCGTTGGCTTTCAGTGACTGGTCGAGCACCGATATACGAAACGAAACGTTACCAAGTGCGCTACTGTTCAGATGTTGCCCTACCTGAGTTACACAGTAATAGCGTCACTGTTATTTTTATTTTATTTAACCTGGAATCTCTTTTTCAAGAGCGTCCTGGCCAAGATAGGCAGCACCAAGTCATTACAAAAATGACAGACAAACATCATGAAAAACTACAAGTCATCTAGTAAAAACCATAGAATTCACAAGAGTATAACAAAATCAAAACAGCAAATGAAAAACATTGACAGGTCAGGGAATCAGTCTCAAGATCATTCATCAGGGATTTAAAAATACCAATCTGGACAAGTTCTTCCAGTTTAAAAGTAAGGCGTTCCAAGGCGATGGCGCAGAGTACATCAAAGCCCTTTTACCAATTTCAGTTCAGACATTTGGAACAGTTAGCAGGATAAAGTCCAGCGAACGAAGAGAGCACCCACTACATTTCTGAACAATAAAAATGCCCAAATAAAAAAGGTAGTAAACCCAAAATGGCTTTGTAAATTAAAGTATACCAGTGACTGAGCCTATGAGTGGCTAGAGAAGGCCAGCCAACCCTGGTATACAAAGTGCAGTGGTGCGTAAGGGTTTTGCAGTTTAAAATAAATCTCAATGTGCCATGGTAAAGGGTGTCAATTGATCTCAAATACTGAGTGGAAGCATTCATATATAAAATATCCCCATAGTCTAGTAAAGGCATAAATGTAGCTGATACTAGCCTCCTTCTGGCTTAAAAAAAAACAGGCCTTATTCCTAAAATAAAATCCCAATTTCAGTTTAATTTTTTTGTACGTTGTTGAATATGCAATTTAAAAGAGGCCGTCATCAATTAAAATTCCATGATATTTATGAGGTTACAACCTCAATCTCCTTGCCCTGACAGGTAGTAATAGGTGAAAGGTTCAGAGGTCTATTTCTTGCTTTAGAAAACACCATTAGTTTAGTTTTGTCAGTATTGAGGATAAGCTTCAATTGACACAAGGTATGTTGAATAGTATAAAAAGCAGTTTGCATGTTCTGGAAAACTTTTGCAAGAGATGAGGCACAACAGTAAATAACAGTATCATCAGCATAAAAATGAAGTTGCGCATTTTGGACATTTTTGTCTAAATCATTTATATAAATAGTGAATAAGAGAGGACCAAGTACAGAGCCTTGGAGCACACCATTAAAGACAGACAATTTAACAGACATAAGCCCATCAAATTGAGTGCACTGAGTTCTATCAGACAGATAGTTAGCAAACCATGCAACTGCATGCTCTGAAAGACCTACACTCGACAGTCTCTGCCTTTAGTATAGCATGATCAACTGTATCAAAAGCCTAAGAGAGATCAATAAAAAGTGAGACACAGTGTTGTTTTTTGTCTAGGGAGATATTATTTAAAACCTTCATGGCTGCTATAATTGTGCTATGCCTCTTCCTGAAGCCTGATTGGTACATTGATAGAATAGAGTTAGTAAATAAAAACTCTCTTAGCTGTTCACTCACAAGGGTTTCAAGTATTTTCACCAGGGGTGACAGCTTTGAGATTGGCCTATAATTATTTAAGAGTTGGATCTCCCCCTTTTAAAAGTGGTAGGACAAATGCTGATTCCCAGATCTTTGGAATTTCATTACATTCCAGGGTTAGATTGAACAGATATCTAAGTGGTTCAGCTATGAAATCAGCTGCCAGATTTAAAAAGCAGGGATCCAAAAGAACAGGACCTGCAGGCTTTCTCTGATCTAAGGATTTCAGGGCTTTATGTACCACCTGCACTGAGAATGGCAAAAAGCTCAAAGTTTGACCAGCTCTCACTGGTTCATCCACACAGGGCTGTACAGAGACAGAGGACAGCCTACCAGATGATACAAAGTGCTCGTTGAAACAATTCAGCATTTCAGTTTTGTCATATACAGCAACAGAGTTGCTCAGACTTGGCCTTCCTGAGCAGAAAATAACACTTGTTTCATAACTGCCTAAAAATAAGCCAATCAGCATCAGAACATGATTTCCTTGCTTTAGCCCAGGCTAGATTACGGTCGTGAATAATACAAGACAGCTCAAAAGAAAACCATGGATTATCCCGCCCTTTAACCCTGAACCTGCGGAATGGGGCATGTTTGTTTACTATTTGGAAAAAACCATCATGAAAGATGGCAGTTTCCACATCAGGGATAAACTCAATCTGTTCCAGTCCAAATAAAACAAATCATAAAAGAAAGCCTGCTCATTAAAACACTTCAAATTTCTCTTACGAATAAAACGTGGGTTTGTCTTTGGAACCTTAGTATTTCTAACAGCAACAACAGCACAGTGGTCACTTAAATATTCTGCGGTTGGTGTTTTTTGTAATGATTTATGTGGAACATTTGTCAATATCAAATCAATCAGGGTAGATTTTTCTGGGCATTTTAAGATTTGGGCGAGTGGGTGAGTTAATCAAATGGGTAAGATTCATAGAATTACAAAACATTTTTAAATCATCAGACACCGGCTTTAACCAACACCAGTTGAGACCACCAATCAAGATCATTTCACTGTAAAGAAGTTTAGACATGAGGTGCGTCAAAGAAGAAAATGCATCACAGAGAGCAGAGGGGGGTCTATAACAGCCAATCACAGTTATAGGGAGCAGAGGGTGGTCTATAACAGCCAATCACAGTTATAGAGAGCAGAGGGGGGTCTTTAACAGCCAATCACAGTTATAGAGAGCAGAGGGGGTCAATAACAGCCAATCACAGTTATAGGGAGCAGAGGGTGGTCTATAACAGCCAATCACAGTTATAGAGAGCAGAGGGGGTCTATAACAGCCAATCACAGTTATAGAGAGCAGAGGGGGTCTATAACAGCCAATCACAGTTATAGAGAGCAGAGGGGGTCTATAACAGCCAATCACAGTTATAGGGAGCAGAGGGTGGTCTATAACAGCCAATCACAGTTATAGAGAGCAGAGGGGGTCTTTAACAGCCAATCACAGTTATAGAGAGCAGAGGGGGTCTTTAACAGCCAATCACAGTTATAGAGAGCAGAGGGGGTCTATAACAGCCAATCACAGTTATAGAGAGCAGAGGGGGTCTATAACAGCCAATCACAGTTATAGAGAGCAGAGGGGGTCTATAACAGCCAATCACAGTTATAGAGAGCAGAGGGGGTCTATAACAGCCAATCACAGTTATAGAGAGCAGAGGGGGTCTATAACAGCCAATCACAGTTATAGAGAGCAGAGGGGGTCTATAACAGCCAATCACAGTTATAGAGAGCAGAGGGGGTCTATAACAGCCAATCACAGTTATAGAGAGCAGAGGGGGTCTATAACAGCCAATCACAGTTATAGAGAGCAGAGGGGGTCTATAACAGCCAATCACAGTTATAGAGAGCAGGGGGTCTATAACAGCCAATCACAGTTATAGAGAGCAGAGGGTGGTCTTTAACAGCCAATCACAGTTATAGAGAGCAGAGGGGGTCTATAACAGCCAATCACAGTTATAGAGAGCAGAGGGGGTCTATAACAGCCAATCACAGTTATAGAGAGGGGGGGGTCTATAACAGCCAATCAGAGTTATAGAGAGCAGAGGGTGGTCTTTAACAGCCAATCACAGTTATAGAGAGCAGAGGGGGTCTATAACAGCCAATCACAGTTATAGAGAGCAGAGGGGGTCTATAACAGCCAATCACAGTTATAGAGAGCAGAGGGGGTCTATAACAGCCAATCACAGTTATAGAGAGCAGAGGGGGTCTATAACAGCCAATCACAGTTATAGAGAGCAGAGGGGGTCTATAACAGCCAATCACAGTTATAGAGAGCAGAGGGGGTCTATAACAGCCAATCACAGTTATAGAGAGCAGAGGGGGGTCTATAACAGCCAATCACAGTTATAGAGAGGCCCTTTGAAACCTCAATATTTAAGCAAGAAATTCCAACTGATTACAAATAGTTTCAGACTTTGCCACACTGACAAGGAATTTAGTTTTCACATATATAGCCACACCCCCACCTTTCTGAACCCGATCAGTGTGATAAACATTGTAACCACTTATACAAATATCTATCAAAAACAGACTTGCTGAGCCAGGTTTCAGAAAACAACACATCAGCATCAGTTGATTTTGCCCAAATCCTAAACCTCATCCATTTTTGGCAACAGGCTGCGTACATTTAAATGAAAAATACCAAAACCAGATCCAGATTTAAAATCAGAGGGGGTTTGGAGACATTGCATATCAGGGCCAGGGTTAGGTTGCACGTTAGATGATATCAACAAAAGAAGAATAACTAGGCACCTCTTTTTAATAACCTTGCACGGCTTCACAACATACTTTATTAGCTTCACAACATACTATGGAACGCCGTTTGGGTCTTTGCTTGTCAAAAAAGATGCATTGACACGTCAATAACACAGTTCTATTATAGAATGTTGTGTGATCAGAACTTACAAGCCAAGCGCCACCACTACTGTCAGTAGCACTGTCATAGCTGTACAAAACAGTCTGCAAACACCGCAAACGAACGATGTGCTTACAATACAGCGTTGGTAATAAAGCATTACTTGTTAGAACGCAACTCCTGGGGTAGCTAGCTAGCGTTCGCTTGGTACCTAGCTAGCACTAATACAACCAGCATGAAAACAATGACCAGTAGAAACTGCAGTCATTTCCACTATTCTTAGCAATGATTTAGGAGTCCTTGTTTGTAAGTATTGTTGTTCACCTATTGAAATTTAATTTTAGTTCATGAAAATAAATAGCTAGCCAGCTATTTAACCCTGTTGCCAAAGCTAATGTTATAAGCAGCCAGCTAGCTTCATCTGGCTAGTGAGGCTCGACCTGACCTTCATGTGTTGTGAATCTAGCCACAATAAGGATTAGGCACAATAGTGGAATTTGCGGTTTGCCTTCAAAATAAAAAAATACCTCTTTGAAAGTGATGCAGAAGGTTACAATTGGTGGAATCATGCTATATTTAGAGTAGATAATGTTAAACAATGTTGGCATGTGAAGCAATGAAATGGCGTATCAGTCTACTTGGTGACACCCACAGAACACAACTGTGAAGAGTTTACCTAAATATTAGCGTTGTAGCTCTTATCGCGGGACTGTGACTGTGTGAAATCACCTCCCCAGTCAGCCTATTGTGTGTATTGACATTCATATTGCACTGTGCTGCTTCACCTAAGGATTGGGGATGAATGAAATGGGGTAACAGTCTACTCAATACCCAATACATGTATTCCCAACATCCTCTTCAGTTATCAGACTCCAAAACATCCACACTATTGTTTTTATAGTGACACGACAGTGCTGTTTGAATGAATGCTTACGAGCCTGCTGCTGCCTACCATCGCTCAGTCAGACTGCTCTATCAAATATCAAATCATAGACTTAATTATAACATAACACACAGAAATACGAGGAACAATGGTCATTAATATGGTCAAACGCGGAAACTATCATTTCAAAAACATAATGTTTATTTCAGTGAAATACGGAACCGTTCGTTTTTTAAAAATCTAGCGGGTAGCATCCCTAAATCTAAATATTCTTGTTACATTGTACAACCTTCAATGTTATGTCATAATTACGTAAAATTCTGCCAAATTAGTTCGCAATGAGCCAGGCTGCCCAAACTGTTGCATATACCCTGACTCTGCGTACAATGAACGCAAGAGAAGTGAGCGCAAGAGAATATTGCCTGCTAACCTGGATTTCTTTTAGCTAAATATGCAGGTTTAAAAATATATACTTCTGTGTATTGATTTTAAGAAAGGCATTGGTGTTTATGGTAGGGGTACAGTCGTGCAACAATTGTGCTTTTTTCGCAAATGCGCTTTTGTTAAATCATCCCCCAGTGTTGCATCGATTATATGCAACGCAGGACACGCTAGATAAACTAGTAATATCATCAACCATGTGTAGTTATAACTAGTAATTATGATTGATTGATTGTTTTCTTATAAGATAAGTTTAATGCTAGCTAGCAACTTACCTTGGCTTCTTACTGCATTCGCGTAACAGGCAGGCTCCTCGTGAGGCAGGTGGTTAGAGCGTTGAACTAGTTAACCGTAAGGTTGCAAGATTGAATCCCAGAGCTGACAAGTTAAAAATCTGTCGTTCTGCCCCTGAACAAGGCAGCTAACCCACCGTTCCTAGGCCGCCATTGAAAATAAGGTGTTCTTAACTGACTTGTCTAGTTAAATAAAGTTGTAAAAATAAAAAAATCTGCATCCAAAAATACCGATTTCCGATTGTTATGAAAACTTGAAATCGGCCCTAATTAATCGGTCGACCTCTAGTCTTCACATCAAGAATGAGTGAGTGTTGCAGAAGGACTGAAACAACAACAAATAACAACATATACATTTAATATACATATACAACATATACATTTAATATACATATACAACATATACATTTAATATACATATACAACATATACATTTAATTACTGCACACTTAAATATTGACTTGAATTGTTAAATGTGGGAATTTCTAAATAACTTTAATTGACTGAACTGTCGTCTTACCAAGGAGCTGCTGCTTTTCCTTCAAGACTGTTTTGGACACGCCCACAGCTCTGATTCGTTTTGTGGACGACCTTCTGTTCTACACTGCCCTGGTGTGGAGGACCTTCTGTTTTACACTGCCCTGGTGTGGAGGACCTTCTGTTTTACACTGCCCTGGTGTGGAGGACCTTCTGTTCTACACTGCCCTGGTGTGGAGGACCTTCTGTTCTACACTGCCCTGGTGTGGATGACCTTCTGTTCTACACTGCCCTGGTGTGGAGGACCTTCTGTTCTACACTGCCCTGGTGTGGAGGACCTTCTGTTCTACACTGCCCTGGTGTGGAGGACCTTCTGTTTTACACTGCCCTGGTGTGGAGGACCTTCTGTTCTACACTGCCCTGGTGTGGAGGACCTTCTGTTTTACACTGCCCTGGTGTGGAGGACCTTCTGTTTTACACTGCCCTGGTGTGGAGGACCTTCTGTTTTACACTGCCCTGGTGTGGAGGACCATCTGTTTTACACTGCCCTGGTGTGGAGGACCTTCTGTTTTACACTGCCCTGGTGTGGAGGACCTTCTGTTTTACACTGCCCTGGTGTGGGGAGGACCTTCTGTTTTACACTGCCCTGGTGTGGAGGACCTTCTGTTTTACACTGCCCTGGTGTGGAGGACCTTCTGTTTTACACTGCCCTGGCTTGTGTAGTGCACTGTAACAGTGAGATAGGGGTCCTGACAGAGGCTGGTCCACCTGTCTAATGTAATGGCCAGGTTTGGCACGTCCTTCAGCTCAGTGATCACATTGGCCTTTTCTACACCATACTAGGTAGGAATGAATGTGTCACTGAGGTAACTCCGGGAGGGAGGGGTATATTTGGGGTTGAGTGCCTTGCTCATCTCCCTACAGTAAAAAATATATAGTTTTCATGTGTTGAATTATCATTATTGAATTATTGTGTATTGCGGAGTGATGAGACTAACATACAACCCTTTTATATTACTATATCCTAAACATGAATCCATCTCGATATATACTGACAGACTGTTACCTAAAGCCCTTGGACTCCGCTGTTGCAAAGGGCTGTAGGCCTTTCACTATGAACTTAGTCACAGCTAGGTGTCACTCATTCACCCTCTCCTCAGTCATCCTCCCACTGGCTGCCAGCGTGAAGGGGCTTTGGGCTTGTCTTTGGCTTGGACCAGCTGTGTTAGAGGGAGGAGTGGGTTAGTTCATTGTAGCTGCAACTTTAACAAACATTTTCAAAATCTTTAAATTGTTGATTTGAATTTCAGGTTAGTTACTATTCATCATGAACCCATGTTCTCATAATCGAGCTAACTCTGTGTGTTGGCTCTAGGCTGCTAGCATACATACCTAACGTAGATCAGACGAGATGGGCAGTCAAACTGTTTCTCTGCCTGTACACGATGCACTTTTCTTAATGTTTGGACAGATTGCTCGTGTTTCCAGCCGCAAACGTCTTGTTGCACATGTGGCAACGAGCATTGTCAGCATCGACTGAAGTGTAACCACACTTTTGAACGCTTAGTTCTCTCCGCCATTGTCACTAATTAAGAGCAGGGTCTTTCGCGCGTGTGTGTGTGTGCGTGTGCTGTACCGTGAGAGAGATCTCTCTTCTGGATTGGGAATAGCGAAAATGCATCATAGATGAATGTCTTAATCTTACTGCAAATTATTAACGGTTGGTGAGATAAAATGTGCACAATATCATTTATGTAGCAATAATAAATAGGAAATGTATTTTCTTAATTTCTCCAGTACCGAAAGCAGAAACAATAACGTCGGAGCTTATCGATACTACGGTATTTCATAATTTACCCCCGGGGCCCGTTTAAGGCCGTGTTTCGGTACCCATCCCTAATCACAACTTTGTTCATTTGCACAATTTCTCTCGTTCACTTGTAAATGTCCACACTCACCAAAAATGACATTCGATAGGTGCTAGCTATGCTTATATGAGCTGGATTTACCTGTCTTTGCAATTAGTTTATGTTCATTTTAGCTCGTTAACATTTAGATAACAGCGTCTGTGTGATTTTGTTAGCATGTTTATAAGAGCCCAATGGATTTTTGTTGTTGTGTTTTTAGCACCCTCTTGTGTGCTATGCCAGTAATACCATAAATCCCGGGATGGCAGGAGAACGGTATGACTGTATATAAATCTGTATACCGCCCAAGCCTAGTGTTTGTGTGTGTATCAGTGTGGGTAATGGGTTCCATCCTCTCTTTACTCCATCTGCTTGTGCCTTTTGCTCCGTCGCTCACCATCCACTGCCATCACATCTGAGCCCCAATGAGAGGAAGAGAGTGTATCCATCGCTGCTGTCTTTCACTGTGTTTGTGTGAATCAGTAAATGCACCAAGGAGTTAAATGCTAAAAAGTTCATATAGCTGTCACCTCTGTGGTTCCTCTGTGAGCCTCAACACAGGCTGACACACTCACTGAGCCGTGACACTACAAAAGAGATCCTTAGCTACACACACACACGCTCCACCACCTTCTCAATGTAGGTACAGCTACATCTTGCTCCACACACCATAAACAGGGCTGAGGTAGTCTGTGAAGGCCTCTAAGTGTGGGTGTGTGTCTCTCTCTCGCTCACTCGGCCTCTCTGTGCATATGTCTCGGTGCTGAAGCATCTATCTGTGGCAGCGTTGGTGTGTAAGGCTGACTCTGGAGCTAACTGCAGCTTTAACGCCCGTCTGACAGGATCACACACACTATGGTGTCTCTAGTAGACCAACCAGCTTACACACACACACACACTAGATATTTTACAGTACTCTAATCCAGTTGAGCAAGGAGATGGAGGCTAGTCTCTTGGGGTGCTTGTCTGTTGGTTTTGTGTGCCCATGTAATTGTGTCCAAGAGTTTCGGAGACAGATGTTTTAGGAGAGGATTTATGTGTAAACGGGGGTTGGGGGTAGAGGGAATCCCATTGTGTGTTTGTATAAGGGTGGGTGTTAAGGCTGGAATGCATATTAGAAACACCTCCGGAGGGGGCCTCGCTAGTGGCCCCTCCCATAGGGGAGTTTCAGCGATGGGACAGGACTGTAACTACCTCTTGGATATCACGAAATTGGGGAGGAAAAGGGGTGAAATAATGAACACCTCAGGATCTGGCAACCCGTGGGAAGTGTAATGTGTTGGAAAGGACTAGCTAGACTGGGTCTCACCCTCCGCAGCACTGGGACCAGGATCTCGTGTGTGTGTGTGTGTGTGTGTGTGTGTGTGTGTGTGTGTGTGTGTGTGTGTGTGTGTGTGTGTGTGTGTGTGTGTGTGTGTGTGTGTGTGTGTGTGTGTGTGTGTGTGAATGACTCACTGGGACCAGGATCTCCTGTGTGTGTGAATAACTCACTGGGACCAGGATCTCCTGTGTGTGTGAATGACTCACTGGGACCAGGATCTCCTGTGTGTGTGAATAACTCACTGGGACCAGGATCTCCTGTGTGTGTGAATGACTCACTGGGACCAGGATCTCCTGTGTGTGTGAATGACTCACTGGGACCAGGATCTCCTGTGTGTGTGAATGACTCACTGGGACCAGGATCTCCTGTGTGTGTGAATAACTCACTGGGACCAGGATCTCCTGTGTGTGTGAATGACACTGGGACCAGGATCTCCTGTGTGTGTGAATAACTCACTGGGACCAGGATCTCCTGTGTGTGTGAATGACTCACTGGGACCAGGATCTCCTGTGTGTGTGAATGACTCACTGGGACCAGGATCTCCTGTGTGTGTGAATGACTCACTGGGACCAGGATCTCCTGTGTGTGTGAATGACTCACTGGGACCAGGATCTCCTGTGTGTGTGAATGACTCACTGGGACCAGGATCTCCTGTGTGTGTGAATGACTCACTGGGACCAGGATCTCCTGTGTGTGTGAATAACTCACTGGGACCAGGATCTCCTGTGTGTGTGAATGACTCACTGGGACCAGGATCTCCTGTGTGTGTGAATGACTCACTGGGACCAGGATCTCCTGTGTGTGTGAATAACTCACTGGGACCAGGATCTCCTGTGTGTGTGAATGACTCACTGGGACCAGGATCTCCTGTGTGTGTGAATGACTCACTGGGACCAGGATCTCCTGTGTGTGTGAATAACTCACTGGGACCAGGATCTCCTGTGTGTGTGAATGACTCACTGGGACCAGGATCTCCTGTGTGTGTGTAACAAGGAAAGTTCCCATGAAGATAAAGGCTATTTTAAGCTTAGGATTTAGGGTTACAATTAGGATAAGGGGTTAGTGTTAGGGGGTAGTGGTAGGGGGTAGGGGTTAGTGGTAGGAGTTAGTGGTAGGGGTTAGTGGTAAGGGTTAGGGGTTAGTGGTAAGGGTTAGGGTTAGTGGTAGGGGTTAGTGGTAGGGGTTAGTGGTAAGGGTTAGTGGTAGGGGTTAGTGGTAAGGGTTAGGGTTAGTGGTAAGGGTTAGGGGTTAGTGGTAAGGTTTAGTGGTAGGGGTTAGTGGTAAGGGTTAGGGGTTAGTGGTAAGGTTTAGGGGTTAGTGGTAAGGGTTAGTGGTAGGGGTTAGTGGTAGGGGTTAGTGGTAAGGGTTAGTTGTAGGGGTTAGTGGTAAGGGTTAGGGGTTAGTGGTAGGGGTTAGTGGTAGGGGTTAGTGGTTAGGGGGTTAGTGGTAAGGGTTAGTGGTAAGGGTTAGGCGTTAGTGGTAGGGGTTAGTGGTAAGGGTTAGGGGTTAGTGGTAAGGGTTAGGGGTTAGTGGTAAGGGTTAGTGGTAGGGGTTAGTGGTAAGGGTTAGGAGTTAGTGGTAGGGGTTAGTGGGTAAAGGTTAGGGGTTAGTGGTAGGGGTTAGTGGTAAGGGTTAGGGGTTAGTGGTAAGGGTTAGGGGTAAGGGTTAGGGGTTAGTGGTAGGGGTTAGTGGTTAGGGTTAGTGGTAAGGGTTAGGGGTTAGTGGTAAGGGTTAGTGGTAGGGGTTAGTGGTAAGGGTTAGGGGTTAGTGGTAAGGGTTAGTGGTAGGGGTTAGTGGTAAGGGTTAGGGGTTAGTGGGAGGGTTAGTGGTAAAGGGTTAGGGGTTAGTGGTAAGGGTTAGGGGTTAGTGGTTAGGGGTTAGTGGTAAGGGTTAGGGGGGTTAGTGGTAGGGGTTAGTGGTAGGGTTAGTGGTAGGGGTTAGTGGTAAGGGTTAGTGGTAGGGCTAGGTTAGTGGTTAGGGTTAGTGTTAGTGGGGGTTAGTGGTAAGGGTTAGTGGTAAGGGTTAGTGGTAAGGGTTAGTTGTAGGGTTAGTGGTAAGGGTTAGGGGTTAGTGGTAGGGGTTAGTGGTAAGGGTTAGGGGTTAGTGGTAGGGGTTAGTGGTAAGGGTTGGTAGGGGTTAGTGGTAAGGGTTAAGGGTTAGGGGTTAGTGGTAGGGTTAGGGGTTAGTGGTAGGGGGGTTAGTGGTAGGGGTTAGTGGTAGGGGGTAGGGGTTAGTGGTAGGGGTTAGTGGTAAGGTAGGGTTAGTGGTAGGGGTTAGTGGTAAGGGTTAGGGGTTAGTGGTAAGGGTTAGGGGTTAGTGGTAAGGGTTAGTGGTAGGGGTTAGTGGTCAGGTTAGTGGTAAAGGGTTAGGGGTTAGTGGTAAAGGGTTAGTTAGTGGTAAGGGTTAGGGGTTAGTGGTAGGGGTTAGTGGGGTAAGGGTTAGGGGTTAGTGGTAAGGGGTTAGTGGTAGGGGTTAGTGGTAAGGGTTAGGGTTAGGGTAGGGGTTAGTGGTAAGGGTTAGGGGTTAGTGGTAGGGGTAGGGTTAGGGGTTAGGGTTAGTGGTTAGTGGTAAAGGGTTAGGGGTTAGTGGTAAGGGTTAGGGGTTAGTGGTAGGGGTTAGGGGTTAGTGGTAGGGGTTAGTGGTAAGGGTTAGGGGTTAGTGGTAAGGGTTAGGGGTTAGTGTAAGGGTTAGGGTTAGGGGTTAGGGGTTAGTGGTAAAGGTTGGGGTTAGTGGTAGGGGTTAGTGGTAAGGGTTAGTGGTTAGTGGTAGGGTTAGGGGTTTAGTGGTAGGGGTTACTGGTTAGGGTTAGGGTTAGTGGTAAAGGGTTAGGGGTTAGTGGTAAAGGGTTAGGGGTTAGTGGTAAGGGTTAGGGGTTAGTGGGAGGGTTAGTGGTAAAGGGTTAGGGGTTAGTGGTAAGGGTTAGGGGTTAGTGTTAAGGGTTTGGGGTTAGTGGTAGGGGTTAGGGGTAGTGGTTAGGGTTAGTGGTAAGGGTTAGGGGTTAGTGGTAGGGGTTAGTGGTAAGGGTTAGTGGTAGGGGTTAGTGGTAAGGGTTAGGGGTTAGTTTAGGGGTTAGTGGTAAGGGTTAGTGGTAAGGGTTAGTGTTAGGGGTTAGTGGTAAGGGTTAGAGGTTAGTGGTAAGGGTTAGTGGTAGGGGTTAGTGGTAAGGGTTAGGGGTTAGTGGTAAGGGTTAGGGTTAGTGGTAGGGGTTAGTGGTAAGGGTTAGTGGTAAGGGTTAGTTGTAGGGTTAGTGGTAAGGGTTAGGGGTTAGGTGGGTAGGGGTTAGTGGTAAGGGTTAGGGGTTAGTGGTAAGGGTTAGGGGGTTAGTGGTAGGGGTTAGTGGTAAGGGTTAGGGGTTAGTGGGAGGGGGTTAGTGGTAAAGGTTAGGGGTTAGTGGTAGGGGTTAGTGGTAAGGGTTAGGGGTTAGTGGTAAGGGTTAGGGGTTAGTGGTAAAGGGTTAGGGCTTAGTGGTAAAGGGTTAGTGGTAAGGGTTAGGGGTTAGTGGTAAGGGTTAGGGGTTAGTGGTAAGGGTTAGGGTTAGGGGTTAGTGGTAGGGGTTAGTGGTAGGGGTTAGTGGTAAGGGTTAGTGGTAGGGGTTAGTGGTAGGGGTTAGTGGTAAGGGTTAGGGGTTAGTGGTAAGGGTTAGTGGTAAGGGTTAGTGGTAGTGGTTAGGGTTAGTGGGAGGGGTTAGTGGTTAGTGTTAGGGTTAGTGGTAAGGGTTATGGGTTAGTGGTAGGGGTTAGTGGTAAGGGTTATGGGTTAGTGGTAAGGGTTAGGGGTTAGTGGTAGGGGGTTAGTGGTAAGGGTTAGTGGTAGGGGTTAGTGGTAAGGTTTAGGGGTTAGTGGTAGGGGTTAGTGGTAAGGGTTAGTGGTAAGGGTTAGTGTTAGGGGTTAGTGGTAAGGGTTAGAGGTTAGTGGTAAGGGTTAGTGGTAGGGGTTAGTGGTAAGGGTTAGGGGTTAGTGGTAAGGGTTAGGGTTAGTGGTAAGGGTTAGGGGTTAGTGGTAGGGGTTAGTGGTAAGGGTTAGTTGTAGGGGTTAGTGGTAAGGGTTAGGGGTTAGTTGTTAGGGGTTAGTGGTAAGGGTTAGGGGTTAGTGGTAAGGGTTAGGGGTTAGTGGTAGGGGTTAGTGGTAAAGGTTAGGGGTTAGTGGTAGGGGTTAGTGGTAAGGGTTAGGGGTTAGTGGTAAGTGTTAGGGGTTAGTGGTAAGGGTTAGTGGTAGGGGTTAGGGGGTTAGTGGTAGGGGTTAGTGGTAGGGGTTAGTGGTAAGGGTTAGGGGTTAGTGGTAAGGGTTAGGGGTTAGTGGTAAGGGTTAGGGGTTTGTGGTAGGGGTTACTGGTTAGGGTTAGGGGTTAGTGGTAAAGGGTTAGGGGTTAGTGGTAAAGGGTTAGGGGTTAGTGGTAAAGGGTTAGAGTTAGTGGTAAGGGTTAGGGGTTAGTGGTACGGGTTAGTGGTAGGGGTTAGTGGTAAGGGTTAGGGGTTAGTGGTAAGGGTTAGGGGTTAGTGGTAAGGGTTAGGGTTAGTGGTAGGGGTTAGTGGTAAGGGTTAGTGGTAAGGGTTAGGGGTTAGTGGTAGGGGTTAGTGGTAAGGGTTAGTTGTAGGGGTTAGGGGTAAGGGTTAGGGTAAGGGTTAGTGGTAAGGGTTAGTTGTTAGGGGTTAGTGGTAAGGGTTAGGGGTTAGTGGTTAGGGGTAGGGGTTAGTGGTTAGGGGTAGGGGTTAGTGGTAAAGGTTAGGGGTTAGTGGTAGGGGTTAGTGGTAGGGGTTAGTGGTTAGTGGTAAGGGTTAGGGGTTAGTGGTAAGGGTTAGGGGTTAGTGGTAGGGGTTAGTGGTTAGGGTTAGTGGTAAGGGTTAGGGGTTAGTGGTAAGGGTTAGGGGTTAGTGGTAGGGGTTAGTGGTAAGGGTTAGTGGTAGGGGTTAGTGGTAAGGGTTAGGGGTTAGTGGTAGGGGTTAGTGGTAAAGGGTTAGTGGTAAGGGTTAGGGGTTAGTGGTAAGGGTTAGGGGTTAGTGGTAAGGGTTAGGGGTTAGGGGTTAGTGGTAGGGGTTAGTGGTAGGGGTAGGGGTTAGTGGTAAGGGTTAGGGGTTAGTGGTAAGGGTTAGGGGTTAGTGGTAAGGGTTAGGGGTTAGTGGTAAGGGTTAGGGGTTAGTGGTAGGGGTTAGTGGTAAGGGTTAGGGGTTAGTGGTAGGGGTTAGTGGTAAGGGTTAGGGGTTAGTGTAGGGGTTAGTGGTAAGGGTTAGTGGTAAGGGTTAATGGTAAGGGTTAGGGGTTAGTGGTAAGGGTTAGTGGTAAGGGTTAGTGGTAAGGGTTAGTGGTAAGGGTTAGTGGTTAGTGGTAAGGGTTAGTTGTAGGGGTTAGTGGTAAGGGTTAGGGGTTAGTGGTAGGGGTTAGGGGTTAGTTGTTAGGGGTTAGTGGTAAGGGTTAGGGGTTAGTGGTAAGGGTTAGGGGTTAGTGGTAGGGGTTAGTGGTAAAGGTTAGGGGTTAGTGGTAGGGGTTAGTGGTAAAGGTTAGGGGTTAGTGGTAGGGGTTAGTGGTAAGGGTTAGTGGTAAGTGTTAGGGTTAGTGGTAAGGGTTAGGGGTTAGTGGTAGGGGTTAGTGGTTAGGGGTTAGTGGTAGGGGTTAGTGGTAGGGGTAGTGGTAAGGGTTAGGGGTTAGTGGTAAGGGTTAGGGGTTAGTGGTAAGGGTTAGGGGTTAGTGGTAAGGGTTAGGGGTAAGTGGTAAGGGTTAGGGGTTAGTGGTAAGGGTTAGTGGTAGGGGTTAGTGGTAGGGGTTAGTGGTTAGGGTTAGTGGTAAGGGTTAGTGGTAAGGGTTAGTGGTAAGGGTTAGGGGTTAGTGGTAGGGGTTAGTGGTAAAGGGTTAGGGTTATTGGTAAGGGTTAGTGGTAAGGGTTAGGGGTTAGTGGTAAGGGTTAGCGGTTAGTGGTAAGGGTTAGGGGTTAGTGGTAAGGGTTAGTGGTAGGGGTTAGTGGTTAGGGTTAGGGGTTAGTGGTTAGGGGTTAGTGGTAAAGGGTTAGGGGTTAGTGGTAAAGGGTTAGGGGTTAGTGGTTAGGGTTAGTGGTAGGGGTAGGGGTTAGTGGTAGGGGTAGGGGTTAGTGGTAGGGGTTAGTGGTAGGGGTTAGTGGTAAGGGTTAGGGGTTAGTGTTAGTGTTAGGGGTTAGGGTTAGGGGTTAGTGGTAGGGGGTAGGGGTTAGTGGTAGGGGTTAGTGGTAGGGGTTAGGGAAAATAGGATTTGTTTCTGCGCTCTAGCGACTCCTTGTGCCGCGCCTGCAGGCTGACTTCAGTCGTCAGTTGAACGGTGTTTCCTCCGACACATTGGTGCAGCTGGCATCCGTGTTAAGCGAGTGGGGGTTAAGAAGCGCTGCTTAGCGAGTCATGTTTGGGAGGACACATTGGTGCAGCTGGCATCCATGTTAAGCGAGTGGGGGTTAAGAAGCGCGGCTTGGCGAGTCATGTTTCGGAGGACACATGACTTGACCTTCACTTCTCCCACTCGACCTCCACTTATTCTCTCTGCGAGGGCCGAGATGCTCATCCATTGACTTTTCTTCCCGTTGTACATGTCGGGGATGGTTTTTGTGAGGACATATTGTTCCGTCTCACGATTCCCGAGCAGGAAACGGCACAGGGGATGTTCAGTGTGCTGTGTGGCTATATTGAGGATGAACGGATTGAATGGTGGGCTTTCCCACAGATGGGGCTCCATCTATGGCGGGACGGAGGGCAGGCCTCTGCACTCTGACAAATGGACACATTGTATGACACACCGAGAGCAGCTGGCGGCAAAAGAGCTGAGCACAGAACTCTGAGAGATACTGCAGCAGGTAACTTCCATTGTAAACTAGGTCAAACCACATCCTCTGCCTGTTGACTAAACTATGTGGAGATATGAGATCAGAGCATGTTCTTGGTGGTTATCGAGGGGGAGTGTTGGAAACATTTTTAGCATTGAGAGAGGATCTGTTGTCATTCATTAATTGACTTGGTTGACTTTCTGTGTAAAAATAAATAAAATGTCTCTGCCTCGGTAACAGACATATTTGGAAAAGTAAAGGAACTGAACGCACGCATACTCTGAATCCAGAGATTCAGTCACTCATCTGTAGAATGTTTTAGTGTTCCCCCGGAGAGCCTTTCAAAAGAGAACCGTACCCTCTTCCCTCCGCTGTGCATGTTCCTTACACAAAACTGCATCAGTAAGTGTCTCACACGAGTGATGACTGCTCACTAGTGAGGAGTTTTGGTGCCTGACTCCAAGGGACTACCCTGTGGTCTCCCTCAGAGCATTACAGCTAATGGTACCTTTCGCCAGCTCATATCTGTATGAAGCTGGATTCCATGCTAAAACAGAGTATGGATCCAGGTTGGATGTGACAGCAGAAATGAGATGCACGCTGTCGACCACGCCCCCTGACATTGACAAGCTCAGACGCGACATGCATTAAGCACACCCACCTCATTAGTGCTGGTGAGATAAGATACATTATTTCAGACTCATTTGCAATTGACTGTCGTAGCCCCACATTAAAGGTTTGTGATGGTGAGTTGAGAAGACAATCAGAAAGACTGTTAGAATGTTTTGAAATTGACTCCCAGAGCACCAAATAAAATTAAAAGTGAACATTGGCTGTTAATTACAGCATTTTCAGGTATCAAAATGGGGTCGTAGGTCAAAGTTTGGCAGCCCCTGCTCTAAAGGAAAGTCCACTAGTCCTTGTCCCAGTGAATCTCTCTCACACACAGCTACTGTATGTGGGTCCCCTTTATGATGGAAGAGGAGAGCAGGGTTCTTGTTTTAACTGTTGGATTGAAGCTTGTGTTCCTGATCATCTGTGGCAGGCAGACAGTTACTAGCTGGCTGTTCGTAGCTAATCCTTGTGATTGAGGCCTGTCTCACTGTCGCTGTCCTCTTTCTTACCTCTATCTCTCTCACCCCCTCATCTACTCCTCATACCCTCCTCTCTTCCTCCTCCTCCTCCTCATCTCTGGCTGACAATAACAATAAGTGCAGTCTACGGTGGCTAGCAGAGTTTCTATCTGATTCTCAACTGTGCATTGTGTCATGCAAGCAGTGTGACATTTTAAATGGTAGTCTCTATCTACCAGGGGCCAATAGAACCAGCTGTAACTGGCCCTCTGCCTCTTCATTGTGTGTGTGTGTGTGTGTGTGCCTTCCTGCATGTGTGTCAGTCCGTATCCACCATGTGGTCAGCTCCCGACTGCTAATCAAGCCTGCTAGAAGAGAAATAGCTGGAGGGGATGTAGGGAGGGGGAGCGGGTAGGGAGGGGGAGCGGGTGGGGAGGGGGCTAGATGGGAGGGGGAGGGAGAGTGACAGGTGATGAGGGAGGGAGAGCGAGAGGGGATGAGGAAGGAAGGGAGGGAGAACGAGAGGGGATGAGGGAGGGAGAACGAGAGGGGATGAGGGAGGGAGAGCGAGAGGGGGTGAGGGAGGGAGAGCGAGAGGGGATGAGGGAGGGAGAGCGAGAGGGGATGAGGGAGGGAGAGCGAGAGGGGATGAGGGAGGGAGAGCGAGAGGGGATGAGGGAGGGAGAGCGAGAGGGGATGATGGAGGGAGGGAGAACGAGAGGCGATGATGGAGGGAGGGAGAGCGAGAGGGGATGGATAGAGTGAGGGAGCGATAGTGCTTTCCGTTGTCGTCCTTGCTGAAACAGAGAAACAGTGCAGAGGAGGAGAAGCAGATGGATCAGATGTAGACGGATGACAGGAACAGAGGGATTTACAAAGGATGAATGTGAACCCACCTCTTGTGACGAGCTTTTAACTGTAACTGTGCTCAGTGGCATGACACTGTATCCCTCCATTTCTCTCTCTCTCTCGGTCTCTCTGCTTCCTTTCCCCTCGCTCACTTTGTGTGATACACACTCTCTCTCTCTCTCTCTCTCTCTCTGTCTGTCTCTCTCGCTCACTTTGTGTCTCTCTCTCGCTCACTTTGTGTCCCTCTCGCTCACTTTGTGTCTCTCTCTCTCTCTCCCTCGCTCACTTTGTGGCTCTCTCTCGCTCACTTTGTGGCTCTCTCTCTCTCGCTCACTTTGTGGCTCTCTCTCTCTCTCGCTCACTTTGTGGCTCTCTCTCTCGCTCACTTTGTGGCTCTCTCTCTCGCTCACTTTGTGTCTCTCTCTCTCCCTCGCTCACTTTGTGGCTCTCTCTCTCTCTCGCTCACTTTGTGGCTCTCTCTCTCTCGCTCACTTTGTGGCTCTCTCTCTCTCTCGCTCACTTGGTGGCTCTCTCTCTCTCTCGCTCACTTTGTGGCTCTCTCTCTCGCTCACTTTGTGGCTCTCTCTCTCGCTCACTTTGTGGCTCTCTCTCTCGCTCACTTTGTGGCTCTCTCTCTCTCGCTCACTTTGTGGCTCTCTCTCTCGCTCACTTTGTGGCTCTCTCTCTCTCTCACTTTGTGGCTCTCTCTCTCTCGCTCACTTTGTGGCTCTCTCTCTCTCTCGCTCACTTTGTGGCTCTCTCTCTCTCGCTCACTTTGTGGCTCTCTCTCGCTCACTTTGTGGCTCTCTCTCTCTCTCGCTCACTTTGTGGCTCTCTCTCTCGCTCACTTTGTGGCTCTCTCTCTCTCTCCTCGCTCACTTTGTGGCTCTCTCTCTCTCTCGCTCACTTTGTGGCTCTCTCTCTCTCTCGCTCACTTTGTGGCTCTCTCTCTCTCGCTCACTTTGTGGCTCTCTCTCTCGCTCACTTTGTGGCTCTCTCTCTCTCGCTCACTTTGTGGCTCTCTCTCTCTCGCTCACTTTGTGGCTCTCTCTCTCTCGCTCACTTTGTGGCTCTCTCTCTCTCGCTCACTTTGTGGCTCTCTCTCTCTCGCTCACTTTGTGGCTCTCTCTCTCTCGCTCACTTTGGCTCTCTCTCTCTCTCTCGCTCACTTTGGCTCTCTCTCTCTCTCTCTCGCTCACTTTGGCTCTCTCTCTCTCTCTCGCTCACTTTGGCTCTCTCTCTCTCTCGCTCACTTTGTGGCTCTCTCTCTCGCTCACTTTGGCTCTCTCTCTCTCTCGCTTACTTTGGCTCTCTCTCTCTCGCTCACATTTTGTGGCTCTCTCTCTTGCTCACTTTGTGGCTCTCTCGCTCACTTTGTGTGGCTCGCTCTCTCGCTCACTTTGTGTGGTTCGCTCTCTCCCTCGCTCACTTTGTGTGGCTCTCTCTCTCTCCCCCTCGCTCACTTTGTGTGTGTCTCTCTCCCTCGCTCACTTTGTGTCTCTCTCTCTCTCTCCCCCTCGCTCACTTTGTGTGTCTCTCTCTCTCCCCCCTCGCTCACTTTGTGTGGCTCTCTCTCTCTCACTCACTTTGTGTGTCTCTCTCTCCCCTCGCTCACTTTGTGTGGTTCTCTCTCTCGCTCACTTTGTGTGGCTCTTTCTCTCTCTCTCTCCCTCGCTCACTTTGTCTCTTTCTCTCTCTCTCTCTCTCTCACTCACTCTGTCTCTCTCTCTCTCTCTCCCTCGCTCACTTTGTGTGTGTCTCTCTCTCTCCCTCGCTCACTTTGTGTCTCTCTCTCTCTCGCTCACTTTGTGTGGTTCTCTCTCTCTCTTTCTTCCCCCCCCTTCTGCTGTCTGTCCAGAATGTGGTACTTAATATTTCAGTGAAGTGCTGTTCCGTACCCCTCCTCTCACCCTGTGCCAACCAGTGTGTGAGTCCATGCCCTGGGCTGTTGTTACCTTGAGGGTTATTTCAGTGTGTCTCTCGGATTAACATATGACTGTCTCTGTCAGTGACATATGGTCGTGTTGCGGTTTATCTAATCTTCTTAAGGCCGATAACATTGTAATAGTCCCATCTGTCAGTGACCGAGACAGCTTGTAATTCTCTGTCACCCGCCCCTAGAGGGAGCCGTGTGACGGCAAGGCAAGTACGACATCATCAAGGACATTCACACTTGGCTTGCACTCCACGCCATGGTTCAACCACCAGTGGGCTTCGGTATGCTACACACACATTCAGAGACGCGAGCGCACACAGACGTGCAGACACACACACACACACACACACGAACATACACACGAAGGGAGGGTTAGTGTCAACCCCCTCCTGTGCTGGTTAGTGTGAGTCCTCTGTGTTGTGAAGGAGGGACTATGGAGGAGGATCAGAGGTGTGTATCTGTGGAACTCAAGGTCACTGACAAAGTGAAGTGGAGACGTGCACACAGACTTCACCCTTTCTCACTGTCTCCCTCCCCCTCTTTATCCTCTGACTCTCTCCCTCCCCCTCTCTATCCTCTGACTCTCTCCCTCCCCCTCTCTATCCTCTGACTCTCTCCCTCCCCCTCTCTATCCTCTGACTCTCTCCCTCCCTCCTCTCTATCCTCTGACTCTCCCCCTCCCCCTCTTTATCCTCTGACTCTCTCCCTCCCCCTCTCTATCCTCTGACTCTCTCCCTCCCCCTCTTTATCCTCTGACTCTCTCCCTCTTTATCCTCTGACTCTCTATCCTCTGACTCTCCCTCCCTCCTCTCTATCCTCTGACTCTCTCTCTCCCTCCTCTCTATCCTCTGACTCTCTCCCTCCCCCTCTCTCTATCCCCTGACTCTCCCTCCCCCTCTCTATCCTCTGACTCTCCCTCCCTCCTCTCTATCCTCTGTCTCTCTCCCTCCCCCTCTCTATCCTCTGACTCTCTCCCTCCCCCTCTCTATCCTCTGACTCTCTCCCTCCCCCTCTGTCCTCTGATCCTGTCTGACTCTCTCCCTCCCCCTCTCTGTCCTCTGACTCTCTGTCTGTCTCTCTTGCGCTCTCTCTTGCTGTCTGTCTCTCTGGTGTGCTCTCTCTTGCTGTCTGTCTCTCTGGTGTGCTCTCTCTTGCTGCTGTCTGTCTCTCTTTGCGTCTGTCTCTGTCTCTTGCTGTCTGTCTCTCTGGTGTGCTCTCTCTGCTGTCTGTCTCTCTGGTGTGCTCTCTCTTGCTGTCTGTCTCTCTGGCGCGCTCTCTCTTGCTGTCTGTCTCTCTGGCGCGCTCTCTCTTGCTGTCTGACTCTCTGGCGCGCTCTCTCTCTTGTCTGTCTGGCGCGCTCTCTCTGGCGCGCTCTCTCTTGCTGTCTGTCTCTCTGGCGCGCTCTCTCTTGCTGTCTGTCTCTCTGGCGCGCTCTCTCTTGCTGTCTGTCTCTCTGGCGCGCTCTCTCTTGCTGTCTGTCTCTCTGTCTCTCTGGCGCTGTCTCTCTGGCGCTCTTGCTGTCTGTCTCTCTGGCGCGCTCTCTCTTGCTGTCTGTCTCTCTGGCGCGCTCTCTCTTGCTGTCTGACTCTCTGGCGCGCTCTCTCTTGCTGTCTGTCTCTCTGGCGCGCTCTCTCTTGCTGTCTGTCTCTCTGGCGCGCTCTCTTTGCTGTCTGTCTCTCTGGCGCGCTCTCTCTTGCTGTCTGTCTCTCTGGCGCGCTCTCTCTTGCTGTCTGTCTCTCTGGCGCGCTCTCTCTTGCTGTCTGTCTCTCTGGCACGCTCTCTTGCTGTCTGTTGTAATTAGTTGGTGTATTTGCAGTCGTAAATATATACAGCTGATTTAATAATCACAGTCATTTGAAGTGCATTACAGCTCACCTCTACTTGCGTCTGTGTCCATTGTCTAGGTTTTTGAAGGGGGATTTATGAGCTGTTTGTGCGGTAAAGGCGTCAGTGAGAATGAGTTCAAGGTGAATCTGTCTGTGTGTCAGCTGTCGTGTCTCATCACTGATGCAGGCTGATGTGTGTGTGTGTGTGTGTGGCTCATCACTGATGCAGGCTGACTAGCGTGTGTGTGTGTGTCATCACTGATGCAGGCTGCGTGGGGTGTGTGTGTGTGTGTCATCACTGATGCAGGCTGACTAGTGTGTGTGTCATCACTGATGCAGGCAGACTAGTGTGTGTGTGTGTCTCATCACTGATGCAGGCTGACTAGCGTGTGTGTGTGTGTGTGTGTCATCACTGATGCAGGCTGACGTGGGGTGTCATCACTGTGTGTGTGTGTGTGTCATCACTGATGCAGGCTGACTAGTGTGTGTGTCATCACTGATGCAGGCTGACTAGTGTGTGTGTGTGTCTCATCACTGATGCAGGCTGACTAGATGTGTGTGTGTGTGTGTCTCATCACTGATGCAGGCTGACTCACTGATGCAGGCTGTGTGTGTGTGTCATCACTGATGCAGGCTGACTAGCGTGTGTGTGTGTCATCACTGATGCAGGCTGCGTGGTGCATGTGTGTCTCATCACTGATGCAGGCAGACTAGTGTGTGTGTCATCACTGATGCAGGCAGACTAGTGTGTGTGTGTGTGTGACTAGTGGTGCATCACTGATGCAGGCAGACTAGTGTGTGTGTGTCACTGATGCTCATCACTGATGCAGGCTGACTAGTGTGTGTGTGTGTGTCATCACTGATGCAGGCTGACTAGCGTGTGTGTGTGGCATCACTGATGCAGGCTGCGTGGCGCACGTGTGTCTCATCACTGATGCAGGCTGCGTGGGCGTGTGTCTCATCACTGATGCAGGCTGCGTGGATGCAGGCGCGCGTGTGTCTCATCACTGATGCAGGCTGCGTGGCGCGCGTGTCTCATCACTGATCTCATCACTGATGCAGGCTGCGTGGCGCGTGTGTCTCATCACTGATGCAGGCTGCGTGGCGTGTGTGTGTGTCTCATCACTGATGCAGGCTGCGTGGCGTGTGTGTGTGTGTGTCTCATCACTGATGCAGGCTGCGTGGGGTGTGTGTGTGTCTCATCACTGATGCAGGCTCGTGGTGTGTGTGCGTCATCACTGCCGACCTTCGCGGCCAGGAGAATAGAGAGAGGTCAGATCGGCCTCGGAAAAATAACACACACACACTTTCAGAGAATAGCACACTCCCTCTCTCTCTCTCCCTTTTTTCACACACACACACCCCCTCTCATAAACTCTCTGGGTCACTCTCACAGAGCATTATATAGTTGTGACCACGAGTGCCAAGGTGTTCTTTACCGTTGCTGTATATATTATAATAGAAACAGTACCGTGGTTTGGCCAGTAGAGGTCACTCATACTCCACGCATCATCATTACATGGGTGGCACGTTTCTCCTACAACACATGGACCACTGTATACACTACATGACCAAAAGTATGTGGACACCTGCTTGTCGAAAATCTCATTCCAACATCATGGGCATTAATATGGAGTTGGTCCCCCTTTGCTGCTATAACAGCCTCCACTCTTCTGGGAAGGCTTTCCACTAGATGTTGTAACATTGCTGCAGGGACTTGCTTCCAATCAGCCGCAAGAGCATTAGTGAGGTTGGGCACTGATGTTGGGGCGTTTTAGGCCTGGCTCGGAGTCTGCGTTCCGATTCATTCCAAAGGTGTCCGATGGGGTTGAGGTCAGGACTCTGTGCAGGCCAGTCAAGTTCTTCCACACCGATCTCGACAAACCATTTCTGTATGGACCTATGGTTTGTGCCCAGGAGGCATTGTCATGCTGAAACAGGTAAGGGTCTTCCAAAACTGTTGCCACAAAGTTGGAAGCATAGAATCATCTAGAATGTAATTGTATGCTGTAGCGTTAAGATTTCCCTTCACTGGAACTAAGGGGCCCAAACCATGAAAAACAGCCAAAGACCTTTATTCCTCCTCCACCAAACTTGTGCATTGGGGCAGGTAGCGTTCTCCTGGCATCCGCCAAACCCAGATTACTCTGTCGGACTGCCAGATGGTGAAGCAGGATTCATCACTCCATAGAAAGTGTTTCCACTGCTCCAATGGAGGTGAGCTTTACACCACTCTAGAGAATGTGTTTCCACTGCTCCAATGGAGGTGAGCTTTACACCACTCTAGAGAATGTGTTTCCACTGCTCTAATGGAGGTGAGCTTTACACCACTCTAGAGAATGTGTTTCCACTGCTCTAATGGAGGTGAGCTTTACACCACTCTAGAGAATGTGTTTCCACTGCTCCAATGGAGGTGAGCTTTACACCACTCTAGAGAATGTGTTTCCTCTGCTCTAATGGAGGTGAGCTTTACACCACTCTAGATAATGTGTTTCCACTGCTCCAATGGAGGTGAGCTTTACACCACTCTAGAGAATGTGTTTCCTCTGCTCTAATGGAGGTGAGCTTTACACCACTCTAGCCGACGCTTGGCATTGCGCATGGTTGTCTTAGGCTTGTGTGCGGCTACTCGGCCATGGAAACAGTTCTTCCGACGAACAGCCTCTGACGTTGCTGCCACAGGCAGTTTGGAACTTGGTAGTGAGTGTTGCAACGGAGGACAGAGCATTTTTACACGCTTCAGCACTCGGCGGTCCCGTTCTTCACAATAACAGTGCTAACAGTTGACCGAGGCAGGGCAGGAATATGTTGGAAAGGTGGCATCCTATGACGGTACCATGTTGAAAGTCATTGAGCTCTCCAGTACGGGCCGCTCTACTTCCACTGTTTGTATGGCTGTGTGCTGGATTGTATACACCTGTCAGTAACAGGTGTGGCTGAAATATCTGAATCCACTCATTTGAAAGTGTGTCCACATACTTTTGTATATGTAGTTTATATACAACTAGTTGAATGATTTAGAAAGTAATTCAGTTTAACACTTGACAAGTGTTTTTGTGATTTTAAGGAGATCTTGTAAGGTTATGTACATGTAAGGACAACATAAGGGTTAAATAAATGACTGTAGAGCTGCATTGTGAGACTGAGATTTGGTTGGAGGTGGTTTGAAGTGGTCTAATTTAGTCTGTTTCTGAGCATAGAGGCAAAAACAAGTCATGTTCTGCTCACAAAGCTTTTAGTATGTTTTTGTTATGTTTTAGGACTTGTGAATCTTAGCAAAATAATTTGGAGAAATACATGTATATCTGCCTACTAATTCAACTATATATAACTTAATTGTTGAGACTTTTTCCAAAGATGAATCATTTCCCAGAATAACTTTTAGTCAGGTGACATTAACATCCCATCACGTAACTATCAGGCAAGCTGAACTATGGTGGAAATGACAAATATATCTCCTCATTTTATCAGCATTTATTTTTTTGATATGTTATTTATTTTGTCATTTGAATGTCCTTTATAAGTTGACATATCTGTCATGTATGTCAGGGGAGTAATACTTACGCATGTAAGGGACACTGTTCAGACACCAGGGGTGCGCAAGTGAGCACAGTTGTAGCCCTTCCCCTAATCCCTCCTCTCCAGCCTGGCCCTCCCACATCCTGCCCCCGCTCCTCCCCCTCCCTGCCCCCGCTCCCCCTTCTCCCTGCCCCACCCAGCCATCTGGTGCTTGGCTCCACACACACACTGCCAGGAATCCATTTTCCCTGCTTCCTTTCAGAAAGAAAAACAGGATGAAGGGGCTCTTTCAGTCTGAGGTTACCCTGGAAACCCCCTGTTCTTTCTCTCTTTAACACACACACACACACACCGGGACATAATGTGGACATTTCAACTTTAAAGGGACCAAGTCTATGTCAGCTGCTGTTCTGTCCTTCTGTTAAGTTTAGACAAAGACCTCAGGCTTCTCTTACCCCCCCCTCTCCCTCTCTCTCCTCCCTTTCCCTTTAAACTATCAGAGTTAGCTTCACACTTTTAGACAACTTAATTTGCAAATGGAAAGCATAAGGCTTCCTGTCTGAACATATTGAATTAAGGTTGTGAAGTTGAAGAGTTTGTAAACCAGAACAAAATGGATTGTGTGTATGGTAGAAGCGTAAGAATGTGAGGAGCCTTTGTCCAAACGTTACGTGACACCTGAAACCCTCTCGCCTTCTAGCTGGGCAGAAACTCAGGGTGGAGGAATGTTGTATGGAAAACAGTTGTGTTGAAGTTATATAAAGATGAGTGCAGTTCTCCCAGCTGGCCAGTAGAGGTGTGTCATGAGCCACTGTTTCCTCCATAAGCACGCAATGGGCTCTGTCATCTGTAAGCTTTCAGAGTAAAAATAAATAATTTACCACTCCCTGCGTAATGAGAGAATGAAAGAGGGAAATATATGACAGAAAATGTAGCTTTTCTCTGAAAGTGTGTTGTGTAGTTGGGCCACTAGACAGATCAAACTGGGTTTAGAATAGAAATGGAAGTTGGATACAAGCTTTCTTTCTCTCTGCCGTGGTTTTTTCCTGCTCCCTACTTTGTGTCTTTCTGTTTCCACACTGTGTCTTTTCTCGCTCCAAGCCAGCGAGCCGTCACCACCTCACACAGATTTTAGCCTTTTAAGGAGTGAGGGAGTGCGAGGGAGGAGGATGAGGGGGGGTGAAGGACAGACTCAGGTCTGGTGACTGATAAACAGTCTCCTCTTTGTACAGACGGAGAGACGGATGGACACACACACTGACACGCAGACTACTCCATGACTTGACACCCCTCGTCCTTCCTCTTCTCCTTAATCTTCTCCTTCCTTCCTTCTCTCTTTTGATAAGCAGCAGGAGATAGATTTGTAGCTGAACAATATTGAAAAGACTTAAAAGCATGTGTACACACACACACACACACACACACACCTCAGTGCCAGACAGCTGTTGGAGAGGCAGGGGGCTGTGGTGGGGGTAACCAAGGGGAGGCAGGGGGCTGTGGTGGGGGTAGCCACGGAGAGGCAGGGGCCTGTGGTGGGGGTAACCAGGGGGAGGCAGGGGGCTGTGGTGGGGGTCACCAGGGGGAGGCAGGGGGCTGTGGTGGGGGTAACCAGGGAGAGGCAGGGGGCTGTGGTGGGGGTAGCCACGGAGAGGCAGGGGGCTGTGGTGGGGGTCACCAGGGGGAGGCAGGGGGCTGTGGTGGGGGTCACCAGGGAGAGGCAGGGGGTTGTGGTGGGGGTCACCAGGGAGAGGCAGGGGGCTGTGGTGGGGGTCACCAGGGAGAGGCAGGGGGCTGTGGTGGGGGTCACCAGGGAGAGGCAGGGGGCTGTGGTGAGGGTGAGTAGAGGGAAATCAGGTGGGGGAAATAGAACTACAGCATGTACTATATTGTGTGTTTGTTCATGGACCTTCCAAGTGTATGTGTGTGTTTTCCCTCTGTCATGGCGACCATGGCTCCTCATCTGGGTGTAATGTGAGTGCTGTGTTCTCAGTAGCCAGTAGGGGTGCCATTGCACCATAAATGACAGGAGTGGTGTGTGAGCACCCATTTTAACCCTCAGCCTAGGACCCGTTTAACCCTCAGCCTAGGACCTGTTTAACCCTCAGCCTAGGACCCGTTTAACCCTCAGCCTAGGACTCGTTTAACCCTCAGCCTAGGACTCGTTTAACCCTCAGCCTAGGACCCGTTTAACCCTCAGCCTAGGACCCGTTTAACCCTCAGCCTAGGACCCGTTTAACCCTCAGCCTAGGACCCATTTAACCATCAGCCTAGGACCCGTTTAACCCTCAGCCTGGCACCCGTTTAACCCTCAGCCTAGGACCCGTTTAACCCTCAGCTTGGCACCCGTTTAACCCTCAGCCTAGGACCCGTTTAACCCTCAGCCTAGGACCCGTTTGGCCCTCAGCCTAGGACCCGTTTAACCCTCAGCCTAGGACCCGTTTAACCATCAGCCTAGGACCCGTTTAACCCTCAGCCTGGCACCCGTTTAGCCCTCAGCCTAGGACCCGTTTAACCCTCAGCCTGGCACCCGTTTAACCCTCAGCCTAGGACCCGTTTAACCCTCAGCCTAGGACCCGTTTAACCCTCAGCCTGGGACCCGTTTAATCCTCAGCCTAGGACCCGTTTAACCCTCAGCCTGGCACCCGTTTAACCCTCAGCCTAGGACCCGTTTAACCCTCAGCCTGGCACCCGTTTAACCCTCAGCCTAGGACCCTTTTTTTTAACCCTCAGCCTAGGATCCGTTTAACCCTCAGCCTGGCACCCGTTTTATGAATTATTGATGACGTCATCATCATAGGAAAGCTTATCTGGGGTGTTGCTCTGATTTGTCTAGAGCACATCACACACTCAGATTAGATCTGTCTCTCTCCCCCTCTCTCTCTCTCTCTCAATTCAATTCAAGGGGCTTTATTGGCATTGGAAACATGTGTTAACATTGCCAAAGCAAGTGAGGTAGATAATATACATAAGTGAAATAAACAATCAAAATTAACAGTAAACATTACACATACAGAGGTTTCAAAACAATAGACATTACAAATGTCATATTATATATGTGTATATATACAGTGTTGTAACAATGTACAAATGGTTAAAGTACACAAGGGAAAATAAATAAACATAAATATGGGTTGTATTTACAATGGTGTTTGTTCTTCACTGGTTGCCCTTTTCTTGTGGCAACAGGTCACAAATCTTGCTGCTGTGATGGCACACTGGAATTTCACCCAGCAGATATGGGAGTTTATCAAAATTGGATTTGTTTTCGATTTCTTTGTGGATCTGTGTAATCTGAGGGAAATATGTCTCTCTAATATGGTCATACATTGGGCAGGAGGTTAGGAAGTGCAGCTCAGTTTCCACCTCATTTTGTGGGCAGTGAGCACATAGCCTTTCTCCTCTTGAGTGCCATGTCTGCCTACGGCTGCCTTTCTCAATAGCAAGGTTATGCTCACTAAGTCTGTACATAGTCAAAGCTTTCCTTAAGTTTGGGTCAGTCACAGTGGTCAAAATCAAATCAAATCAAATTTTATTTGTCACATACACATGGTTAGCAGATGTTAATGCGAGTGTAGCGAAATGCTTGTGCTTCTAGTTCCGACAATGCAGTAATAACGAACAAGTAATCTAACTAACAATTCCAAAAAACTACTGTCTTATACACAGTGTAAGGGGATAAAGAATATGTACATAAGGATATATGAATGAGTGATGGTACAGAGCAGCATAGGCAAGATACAGTAGATGATATCGAGTACAGTATATACATATGAGATGAGTATGTAAACCAAGTGGCATAGTTAAAGTGGCTAGTGATACATGTATTACATAAGGATGCAGTCGATGATATAGAGTACAGTATCTACGTATGCATATGAGATGAATAATGTAGGGTAAGTAACATTATATAAGGTAGCATTGTTTAAAGTGGCTAGTGATATATTTACATCATTTCCCATCAATTCCCATTATTAAAGTGGCTGGAGTAGAGTCAGTGTCATTGACAGTGTGTTGGCAGTAGCCACTCAATGTTAGTGGTGGCTGTTTAACAGTCTGATGGCCTTGAGATAGAAGCTGTTTTTCAGTCTCTCGGTCCCAGCTTTGATGCACCTGTACTGACCTCGCCTTCTGGATGACAGCGGGGTGAACAGGCAGTGGCTCGGTGGTTGATGTCCTTGATGATCTTTATGGCCTTCCTGTAGCATCGGGTGGTGTAGGTGTCCTGGAGGGCAGGTAGTTTGCCCCGGTGATGCGTTGTGCAGACCTCACTACCCTCTGGAGAGCCTTACGGTTGAGGGCGGTGCAGTTGCCATACCAGGCGGTGATACAGCCCGCCAGGATGCTCTCGATTGTGCATCTGTAGAAGTTTGTGAGTGCTTTTGGTGACAAGCCGAATTTCTTCAGCCTCCTGAGGTTGAAGAGGCGCTGCTGCGCCTTCCTCACGATGCTGTCTGTGGACCAATGATGTGGACCAATTCAGTTTGTCATCGTGAGGTTATTTTTTCCTGACACAATCATCTCCTTAGTTTTGTTGACGGAGTGTGAGGTTATTTTCCTGACACCACACTCACCTCCCTCCCCTGTAGGACGTCTCGTCGTTGTTGGTAATCAAGCCTACCACTGTTGTGTCGTCCGCAAACTTGATGATTGAGTTGGAGGCGTGCATGGCCACGCAGTCGTGGGTGAACAGGGAGTACAGGAGAGGGCTCAGAACGCACCCTTGTGGGGCCCCAGTGTTGAGGATCAGCGGGAGGAGATGTTGTTGCCTACCCTCACCACCTGGGGGCGTCCCGTCAGGAAGTCCAGTACCCAGTTGCACAGGGCGGGGTCGAGACCCAGGGTCTCGAGCTTGATGACGAGCTTGGAGGGTACTATGGTGTTGAATGCCGAGCTGTAGTCGATGAACAGCATTCTCACATAGGTATTCCTCTTGTCCAGATGGGTTAGGTCAGTGTGGTTGAGATTGCATCGTCTGTGGACCTATTTGGGCGGTAAGCAAATTGGAGTGGGTCTAGGGTATCAGGTAGTGTGGAGGTGATATGGTCCTTGACTAGTCTCTCAAAGCACTTCATGATGACGGATGTGAGTGCTACGGGGCGGTAGTCGTTTAGCTCAGTTACCTTAGCTTTCTTGGGAACAGGAACAATGGTGGCCCTCTTGAAGCATGTGGGAACAGCAGACTGGTGTAGGGATTGATTGAATATGTCCGTAAACACACCGGCCAGCTGGTCTGCGCATGCTCTGAGGGCGCGGCTGGGGATGCCGTCTGGGCCTGCAGCCTTGCGAGGGTTAACACGTTTAAATGTCTTACTCACTTCGGCTGCAGTGAAGGAGAGACCGCATGTTTTCGTTGCAGGCCGTGTCAGTGGCACTGTATTGTCCTCAAAGCGGGCAAAAAGTTATTTAGTCTGCCTGGGAGCAAGACATCCTGGTCCGTGACTGGGCTGGGTTTCTTCCTGTAGTCCGTGATTGACTGTAGACCCTGCCACATGCCTCTTGTGTCTGAGCCGTTGAATTGAGATTCTACTTTGTCTCTGTACTGGCGCTTAGCTTGTTTGATAGCCTTGCGGAGGGAATAGCTGCACTGTTTGTATTCAGTCATGTTACCAGACACCTTGCCCTGATTAAAAGCAGTGGTTCGCGCCTTCAGTTTCACACGAATGCTGCCATAAATCCACGGTTTCTGGTTAGGGAATGTTTTAATCGTTGCTATGGGAACGACATCTTCAACGCACGTTCTAATGAACTCGCACACCGAATCAGCGTATTCGTCAATGTTGTTGTCTGACGCAATACGAAACATCTCCCAGTCCACGTGATGGAAGCAGTCTTGGAGTGTGGAGTCAGCTTGGTCGGACCAGCGTTGGACAGACCTCAGCGTGGGGGCCTCTTGTTTTAGTTTCTGTCTGTAGGCAGGGATCAACAAAATGGAGTCGTGGTCAGCTTTTCCGAAAGGGGGGCGGGGCAGGGCCTTATATGCGTCGTGGAAGTTAGAGTAACAATGATCCAGGGTCTTTCCACCCCTGGTTGCGCAATCGATATGCTGATAAAATTTAGGGAGTCTTGTTTTCAGATTAGCCTTGTTAAAATCCCCAGCTACAATGAATGCAGCCTCCGGATAAATCGTTTCCAGTTTGCAGAGAGTTAAATAAAGTTCGTTCAGAGCCATCGATGTGTCTGCTTGGGGGGGGATATATACGGCTGTGATTATAATCGAAGAGAATTCTCTTGGTAGATAATGCGGTCTACATTTGATTGTGAGGAATTCTAAATCAGGTGAACAGAAGGATTTGAGTTCCTGTATGTTTCTTTCATCACACCATGTCACGTTAGTCATAAGGCATACGCCCCTGCCCCTCTTCTTACCAGAAAGATGTTTGTTTCTGTCGGCGCGATGCGTGGAGAAACCCACTGGCTGCACCGCTTCGGATAGCGTCTCTCCAGTTAGCCATGTTTCCGTGAAGCAGAGAACGTTACAGTCTGATGTCCCTCTGGAATGCTACCCTTGCTCGGATTTCATCAACCTTGTTGTCAAGAGACTGGTCATTGGCAAGAAGAATGCTAGGGAGTGGTGCACGGTGTGCCCGTCTCCGGAGTCTGACCAGAAGACCGCTTCGTTTCCCTCTTTTTCTGAGTCGTTTTTTTGGGTCGCTGCATGTAATCCACTCCGTTGCACTGGTTGTAAGGCAGAACACAGGATCCGCATCGCGAAAAACATATTCTTGGTCGTACTGATGGTGAGTTGACGCTGATCTTATATTCAGTAGTTCTTCTCGGCTGTATGTAATGAAACCTAAGATGACCTGGGGTACTAGTGTAAGAAATAACACGTAAAAAAACAAAAAACTGCATAGTTTCCTAGGAACGCGAAGCGAGGCGGCCATCTCTGTCGGCGCCGGACAATTGTTGCCAGGTATTCTGCCACTGTGTACTCACTGTTTAGGGCCAAATAGCATTCTAGTTTGCTCTGTTTTTTTGTTAATTCTTTCCAATGTGTCAAGTAATTATCTTTTTGTTTTCTCGTGATTTGGTTGGGTCTAATTGTGCTGCTGTCCTGGGGCTCTGTGGGGTGTGTTTGTGTTTGTGAACAGAGCCCTAGGACCAGCTTGCTTAGGGGATTCTTCTCCAGGTTCATCTCTCTGTAGGTGATGGCTTTGTTATGGAAGGTTTGGGAATCGCTTCCTTTTAGGTGGTTGTAGAATTTTGGGGATTTTGATAATTAGTGGGTATTGGCCTAGTTCTGCTCTCCATGCATTATTTGGTGTTCTACGTTGTACACAAATGATATTTTTGTAGAGTTCTGCATGCTGTCTCTCAATTTGGTGTTTGTCCTATTTTGTGAATTCTTGGTTGGTGAGCGGACCCTTGACCTCACAACCATAAAGGGCAATGGGCTCTATGACGTATTCAAGTATTTTTAGCCAGATCCTCATTGGTATGTTGAATGTTATGTTCCTTTTGATGGCATAGAATGCCCTTCTTGCCTTGTCTCTCAGATCGTTCACAGCTTTGTGGAAGTTACCTGTGGTGCTGATGTTTAGGCCAAGGTATGTATCGTTTTTTGTGTGCTCTAGGGCAATGGTGTCTAGATGGAATTTGTATTTGTGGTCCTGGTGACTGGACCTTTTTTGGAACACCATTATTTTGGTCTTACTGAGATTTACTGTCAGGGCCCAGGTCTGACAGAATCTGTGCAGAATATCTTCGTGCTGCTGTAGGCATTCCGTGGTTGGTGACAGAAGCACCAGATCATCAGCAAACAGTAGAAATTTGACTTCAGATTCTAGTAGGGTGAGGCTGGGTTCTGCAGACTTCTAGTGCCCGCGACAATTAGTTTATATAGATGTTGAAGAGGGTGGGGCTTAAGCTGCATCCCTGTCTCACCCCATGGCCCAGTGGGACGAAATGTGTGTTTTTTGCCAATTTTAACCGCACACTTGTTGTTTGTGTACATGGATTTTATAATGTTGTATGTTTTACCCCCAACACCACTTTCCATCAATTTGTATAGCAGACCCTCATGCCAAATTGAGTCGAAGGCTTTTTTGAAATCAACAAAGCATGAGAAGACTTTGCCTTTGTTTTGGTTTGTTTGGTTGTCAATAAGGGTGTGCAGGGTGAATACATGGTCTGTTGTATGGTAATTTGGTAAAATGCCATTTTGACATTTTCTCAGTTAAATGTTTTCATTGAAGGAAATGTACGAGTCTGCTGTTAATGATAATGCAGAGGATTTTCCCATGGTTACATTTGACGCATATTCCACAGTAGTTATTGGGGTCAAATTTGTCTCCACTTTTGTAGATTGGGGTGATCAGTCCTTGGTTCCAAATATTGGGCAGATGCCTCTGTCGCTCTTTCGCTCTCTCTCTGTAACAGTGGATATCCTGCTTGTTTTCCTGTTGTTGACACATAGGGAGAACATATATGGTACCACAGAGCAAAACACATTGTCTTCACACAGAGACGCTTTTTATTTATGTTATTTTACCAGGTAAATTGACTGAGAACACGTTCTCATTTGCAGCAACGACCTGGGGAATAGTTACAGGGGAGAGGAGGGGGATGAATGAGCCAATTGTAAACTGGGGATTATTAGGTGACCGTGATGGTTTGATGGCCAGATTGGGAATTTAGCCAGGACACCAGGGATATTATCACCCCTACTCTTACGATAAGTGCCATGGGATATTTAATGACCTCAGAGAGTCAGGACACCCGTTTAACGTCCCATCCGAAAGACGGCACCCTACACAGGGCAGTGTCCCCAATCACTGCCCTCGGGCATTGGGATATTTTTTAGACCAGAGGAAAGAGTGCCTCCTACTGGCCCTCCAATACCACTTCTAGGGACTGACCAGGACCAACCCTGCTTAGCTTCAGAAGCAAGCCAGCAGTGGTATGCAGGGTGGTATGCTGCTGGCAATGAATGTTTAAGAGAGAGAGATACTTAAAAGGAGAGAGAGATGCTTAAAAGGAGAGAGAGATGCTTAAAAGGAGAGAGAGATGCTTAAAAGGAGAGAGAGATGCTTAAAAGGAGAGAGAGATGCTTAAAAGGAGAGAGAGATGCTTAACAGGAGAGAGAGATGCTTAACAGGAGAGAGAGATGCTTAACAGGAGAGAGAGAGATGCTTAACTTCTTGCGTCGAGCCATCCCGGATCCGGGATCGTGAATACAGCCTCAAACTCATTACCATAACGCAACGTTAACTATTCATGAAAATCGCAAATGAAATGAAATGAATATGCTAGCTCTCAAGCTTAGCCTTTTGTTAACAATACTGTCATCTCAGATTTTCAAAATATGCTTCTCAACCATAGCAAAACAAGCATTTGTGTAACAGCTAGCGTAGCATTTAGCGTAGCATTTAGCGTTAGCATCAGCAGGCAACACTTTCACAAAAACCAGAAAATCATTCAAATAAAATAATTTACCTTTGAAGAACTTCAGATGTTTTCAATGAGGAGACTCTCAGTTAGATAGCAAATGCTCAGTTTTTCCTGAAAGATTATTTGTTTAGGAGAAATTGCTCCGTTTGGTGCGTCACGTTTGGCTACCAAAAAAAAAACGAAAATTCAGTCTTCAAAACGCCGAACTTTTTTCCAAATTAACTCCATAATATCGACTGAAACATGGTAAACGTTGTTTAGAATCAATCCTCAAGGTGTTTTTCACATATCTCTTCATGATATATCGTTCGTTGAAAGCCTCCTCTCTCTCTCAATCACTGGATGACTGCGTGCAGCTTGTAGATTACGCACCAATTTAGACAAAGGACACCGGGCGGACCCCTGGTAAATGTAGTCTCTTATGGCCAATCTTCCAATGATATGCCTACAAATACGTCACAATGCTGCAGACACCTTGGAGAAACGATAGAAAGGGCAGGCTCATTCCCGGCGCATTCACAGCCATATAAGGAGACAATGGAAAACAGAGCCTCAAATTCTGCCCATTTCCTGGTTGAAGTTTCATCTTGGTTTCACCTGTAGCATGAGTTCTGTGGCACTCACAGATAATATCTTTGCAGTTTTGGAAACGTTAGTGTTTTCTTTCCAAAGCTGCCAATTATATGCATAGTCAAGCATCTTTTCGTGACAAAATATTGCGCTTAAAACGGGCACGTTTTTTAATCCATAAATTAAAAGAGCGCCCCCTATATCCAAGAAGTTAACAGGAGAGAGAGAGAGAAATGCTTAACAGGAGAGAGAGAGAGTTGTCAGTACTTAGTGCTGCACATGATGCCAAGTGAAACAAACAATGGTGTTCAGTAGTGGCTGTAATTGGTGGAATCAACGAGGGAACAGACCTTGTTTACAGGCCGAGAGGAAGAGAGAGGGAGTAATGTTTACTCTTCCATTTTGTGTTTCACTTTTGTATATTATCTACTTCACTTGCTTTGGCAATGTTAACACGTTTCCCATGCCAATAAAGCCCTTTAATTGAATTGAGAGAGGTGTTTGTGTGTGTGTGTGTGACCTCTAAGACAAAGTCCTGCTCTACTCAACTGCTGCTCTGTGTACTCCAGTCCAGTTAGTGACTCTGTCTTATCCGCTGTAGTGAAGTCTGTAGGAATATTATTCTAGTAGTAATAACTAGAGGTAGATCGATTATGATTTTTCAACGCCAATACTGATTATTGGAAGACCAAAAAAAGCAAATACCGATTTAATCGGCCGATTATTTTATTTATTTGTAATAATGACAATTACAACAATACTGAATGAACACTTATTTTAACTTAATATAATACGTCAGTATTATAGTAAACATGCAATATGTGGCATGTAAGAAAGCTAACATTTGAGTTCCTTGCTCAGAACATGAGAACATATGAAAGCTGGTGGTTCCTTTTAACATGAGAGGCAAGGTAAGAGGTTTTAGGTTGTAGTTAATATAGTATTTAAGGACTATTTCTCTCTATACCATTTTGTATTTCATATACCTTTGACTATTGAATGTTCTTATAGGCACTATAGTATTGCCAGTGTAACAGTATGGCTTCCGTCCCTCTCCTCGCCCCTACCTGGGCTCGAACCAGGAACACATCGACAACAGCCACACTTGAAGCAGCGTTACCCATCGCTCCACAAAAGCTGCGGCACTTGCAGAGCTGGAACAACTACTCCAAGTCTCAGAGCGAGTGACGTTTGAAACGCTGTTAGAGCGCACCCCGCCAACTAGCAAGCCATTTCACATCGGTTACACCAGCCAGTAGACTGATAGGCTTGAAGTCAAACAGCGCTGTGCTTGCGAAGAGCTGCTGGGAAAACGCACGACAGTGCTGTTTGAATGAATGCTTACGAGCCTGCTGC
>NC_056436.1:63711509-63741509 GCF_018296145.1 Oncorhynchus tshawytscha | reverse complement strand
TAAACAACAGTGTTAGACATGGCCTGAATCAACCACAGTGTTAGACATGGCCTGAATCAACCACAGAGTTAGACATGGCTTGAATAAGCCACAGTGTTAGACATGGCCTGAATAAACCCTACTGAGCCTACTCAAACACTACCAGCAATATGATCCTGCCCGTCCCACTTTAAAGGAAACATCATGTATAAAGGCTTTATAGAGCATTCATAAGTGCAAAAAGCTGTCATAAGCACATAAACGATGCTTCACAAACCATCTATAACACACTCCTTGTGTGTGTCATGGTCCCCTCTCTCCTCTCCAACCCTCTTCCCTCTCCAACCCTCCTCTCTCTCCCCTCTCCAACCCTCTCTTCTCACCTCTCTCCAACTCTCTCCCCTCTCCAACCCTCGCCTCTCCAACTCTCTCCCCTCTCCAACTATCTCGCCTCTCCAACCCTCCCCTCTACAACCCTCCCCTCTACAACTCTCTCCCCTCTCCAACCCTCCACTCTCCTCAACTCTCTCCCCTCTCCAACTCTCCCCTCTCGCCAACCCTCCCCTCTCCTCTCTCCAACCCTCCCCTCTCCTCTCTCCAACCCACCCCTCTCCTCTCTCCAACACTCCCCTCTCTCCAACCCTCCCCTCTCCTCTCTCCAACCCTCCCCTCTCCTCTCTCCAACCCTCCCCTCTCTCCCCCTCAGATGTCGACAGTGAAGCGTCTGAAGCCCCGACTGACGGCCATCTTGTTCCGGCTGCAGTTTGAAGAGCAGCTGAACAACATCAAGCCGGACGTGGTGTCCGTGACGGCGGCCTGCGAGGAACTGAAGAAGAGCACCACCTTCTCCCAGCTGCTGCAGATCATCCTGCTGGTGGGTAACTACATGAACGCTGGTTCCCGCAACGCCAAGGCCTTTGGATTCAGCATCAGCTACCTCTGCAAGGTGAGAGACACGTCATGGCTCTACAATACTACTATTTTACTCGCTTGTTAGAAAAACTAGATTAGTTGGAATTTTAATTTAGGAGCACCAGTGATTACTTCACTGTACCGCAGCCCCTGAGAGCCATGGAGAATACACACAGACCCCAGATTCATGACCGTCATGCTTGCACCATTACTACAAAGAAAACGGCTTGTTACTGCAAATATTGTTCATTGTGCTCCTAAATTTCCGTGTGCTCCTAAATTTGTCAATTTAGGCACACGTGTGCCTTGTAAAAAATGGTCAGCGTAGAGCCCTGCATGGACATAACCACGCACAAAGAGACACACGCACATATCTACAGGCAGTGTGTGTAACAGGGTAAACATGTATTTAATAAGCCAACGCTGCGTTAAAGGTTTTAAAAAGTGGTGTACTTTAGAATCTGCTGTTTGTCCAATCAGCTGCGGGACACCAAGACAACTGACCTGAAGCAGACTCTCCTGCACTTCCTGGCTGACGTGTGTCAGGAGCAGTACCCCGACGTCCTGAGGTTCCCTGACGAACTCGTTCACGTAGAGAAGGCTAGCCGAGGTAACCATGGACTCCACCTAACACCTATCCTCAGAACTAAACACTAGTACCAATACTCTCACACACTTGTTTCCTCTCCTCATCCCTGTTTCCTTTCATGACACACTGACCTGTCCCCTCTAACCCCTGTCTCAGTGTCGGCTGAGACCCTGCAGAAGAACCTGGTGCAGATGGGCTGTGCGTTGAAGACTCTGGACAAAGATCTGGAGACCTTCCCTCCTCCACAGAGTGATAGGGACATGTTTGTGGAGAAAATGACAATATCCTTTACTACTGCAAATCAAATGTATTTATATAGCTCTTCTTACATCAGCTGATATCTCAAAGTGCTGTACAGAAACCCAGCCTAAAACCCCAAACAGCAAGCAATGCAGGTGTAGAAGCACGTTGGCTAGGAAAAAACTCCCTAGAAAGGCCAAAACCTAGGAAGAAACATAGAGAGGAACCAGGCTATGAGGGGTGGCCAGTCCTCTTCTGGCTGTGCAGGGTGGAGATTATAACAGAACATGGCCAAGATGTTCAAATGTTCATAAATGACCAGCATGGTCAAATAATAGGTCTGGGACAGGTAGCACATCCGGTGAACAGGTCAGGATTCCATAGCCGCAGGCAGAACAGTTGAAACTGGAGCAGCAGCACAGCCAGGTGGACTGGGGACAGTAAGGAGTCATCATTCCAGGTAGTCCTGAGGTATGGTCCCAGGGCTCAGGTCCTCCGTGAGAGAGAAAGAAAGAGAGCATACTTAAATTCACACAGGACACCGGATAAGACAGGATAAGTACTCCAGATATAACAAACTGACCCTAGCCCCCCGACACACAAACTACTGCAGCATAAATACTGGAGGCTGAGACAGTGTGGCCCCATCCGATGATACCCCCGGACAGGGCCAAACACAAAGGATTTAACCCCACCCACAGCCCCCACACCATTAGAGGGATATTTTCAACCACCAACTTACCATCCTGAGACAAGGCCGAGTATAGCCCACAAAGATCTCCGTCACGGCACAAACCAAGGGGGGGCGCCAACCCAGACAGGAAGTTCACATCAGTGACTCAACCCACTCAAGTGACGCACTGTCACTGTCAATCAAACTTAGTTAGATCATTTTGACCTCCTCTAGTCCAATCAAACTGAGTTCGATCATTTTAACCTCTTCTAGTCCACTCAAACTTAGTTCGATCATTTTAACCTCCTCTAGTCCAATCAAACTTAGTTTGATCATTTTAACCACCTCTTGTCCAATCAAACTTAGTTCGATCATTTTAACCTCCTCTAGTCCAATCAAACTTAGTTTGATCATTTTAACCACCTCTTGTCCAATCAAACTTTATGTAAGGTGTCATTTCAAAGCATCTCCACACATCTTACAAATTACGATCTAGACAGGAAATATTCTCTGTCGTTTCCTGTAAGCCTTTCCATGCTGAATGTGTGTTTGAGTGTGTATGCTTATGTGTGTTGGTGGTGTGTGTAGCTCTGTGTGTTGGTGGTGTGTGTAGCTCTGTGTTGGTGCTGTATATATCTGTGTGTTGGTGGTGTGTATAGCTCTGTGTGTAGCTCTGATGATGGTGTGTATAGCTCTGTGTGTTGGTGGTGGTGTGTGTAGCTCTGTGTGTTGGTGGTGGTGTGTGTAGCTCTGTGTGTTGGTGGTGGTGTGTGTAGCTCTGTGTGGTGGTGGTGTGTGTATAGCTCTGTGTGGTGGTGGTGTGTGTATAGCTCTGTGTGGTGGTGGTGTGTGTATAGCTCTGTGTGATGGTGGTGGTGTGTATAGCTCTGTGTGTTGGTGGTGTTTGTAGCTCTGTGTTGGTGCTGTGTGTATCTCTGTGATGATGGTGTGTATAGCTCTGTGTTGGTGGTGTGTATAGCTATGTATGTATCTCTGTGATGATGGTGTGTATACCTCTGTGTTGGTGGTGGTGTGTGTAGCTCTGTGCTGGTGGTGGTGTGTATAGCTCTGTGTGTTGGTGGTGTGTGTATCTCTGTGTGGTGGTGTGTATAGCTCTGTGTGTTGGTGGTGTGTAGCTCTGTGTTGGTGGTGTGTGTAGCTCTGTGTTGGTGGTGTGTATACCTCTGTGTGTTGGTGCTGTGTATAGCTCTGTGTGTTGGTGGTGGTGTGTGTAGCTCTGTGTGTTGGTGCTGTGTATAGCTCTGTGTTTTGATGGTGTGTGTGTATAACTCTGTGGTGGTAGTGTGTATAGCTCTGTGTGTTGGTAATGGGTGTTGGTGGTGTGTATAGCTCTGTGTTTTGGTGGTGTGTATAGCTCTGTGTTTTGGTGGTGTGTATAGCTCTGTGTTTTGGTGGTGTGTATAGCTCTGTGTGTTGGTGGTGTGTATAGCTCTGTGTGCTGGAGGTGGTGTGTGTATAGCTCTGTGTGCTGGAGGTGGTGTGTGTGTGTCAGTACTGGTGGTGGAGGTGGTGTGTCTGTACTGGAGGTGGAGGTGGTGTGTCTGTACCGGAGGTGGAGGTGGTGTGTCTGTACTGGAGGTGGTGTGTGTGTCTCTGTGGTGGTGGTGTGTGTATAGCTCTGTGTTGATGATGTGTGTATAGCTCTGTGTGTTGATGTGTGTATAGCTCTGTGTGTTGGTGGTGTGTATAGCTCTGTGTTTTGGTGGTGTGTATAGCTCTGTGTGTTGGTGGTGTGTATAGCTCTGTGTGCTGGAGGTGGTGTGTGTATAGCTCTGTGTGCTGGAGGTGGTGTGTGTGTGTCAGTACTGGTGGTGGAGGTGGTGTGTCTGTACTGGAGGTGGAGGTGGTGTGTCTGTACCGGAGGTGGAGGTGGTGTGTCTGTACTGGAGGTGGTGTGTGTGTCTCTGTGGTGGTGGTGTGTGTATAGCTCTGTGTGGTGGTGGTGTGTGTATAGCTCTGTGTTGATGATGTGTGTATAGCTCTGTGTGTTGATGTGTGTATAGCTCTGTGTGTTGGTGGTGTGTATAGCTCTGTGTTTTGGTGGTGTGTATAGCTCTGTGTGTTGGTGGTGTGTATAGCTCTGTGTGCTGGAGGTGGTGTGTGTATAGCTCTGTGTGCTGGAGGTGGTGTGTGTGTGTCAGTACCGGTGGTGGAGGTGGTGTGTCTGTACCGGAGGTGGAGGTGGTGTGTCTGTACCGGAGGTGGAGGTGGTGTGTCTGTACTGGAGGTGGTGTGTGTGTCTCTGTGTGGTGGTGGTGTGTGTATAGCTCTGTGTGGTGGTGGTGTGTGTATCTCTGTGATGATGGTGTGTATAGCTCTGTGTTGGTGGTGTGTATAGCTATGTATGTATCTCTGTGATGATGGTGTGTATACCTCTGTGTTGGTGGTGGTGTGTGTAGCTCTGTGCTGGTGGTGGTGTGTGTAGCTCTGTGCTGGTGGTGGTGTGTATAGCTCTGTGTGTTGGTGGTGTGTGTATCTCTGTGTGATGGTGGTGGTGTGTATAGCTCTGTGTGTTGGTGGTGTGTAGCTCTGTGTTGGTGGTGTGTGTAGCTCTGTGTTGGTGGTGTGTATAGCTCTGTGTGTTGGTGCTGTGTATAGCTCTGTGTGTTGGTGGTGGTGTGTGTAGCTCTGTGTGTTGGTGCTGTGTATAGCTCTGTGTTTTGATGGTGTGTGTGTATAACTCTGTGGTGGTAGTGTGTATAGCTCTGTGTGTTGGTAATGGGTGTTGGTGGTGTGTATAGCTCTGTGTGTTGGTGTTGTGTATAGCTCTGTGTTTTGGTGGTGTGTATAGCTCTGTTTTGGTGGTGTGTATAGCTCTGTGTTTTGGTGGTGTGTGTGTCTCTGTGTGGTGGTGGTGTGTGTATAGCTCTGTGTGGTGGTGGTGTGTGTGTCTCTGTGTGGTGGTGGTGTGTGTATAGCTCTGTGTGGTGGTGGTGTGTGTATCTCTGTGATGATGGTGTGTATAGCTCTGTGTTGGTGGTGTGTATAGCTATGTATGTATCTCTGTGATGATGGTGTGTATACCTCTGTGTTGGTGGTGGTGTGTGTAGCTCTGTGCTGGTGGTGGTGTGTGTAGCTCTGTGCTGGTGGTGGTGTGTGTAGCTCTGTGCTGGTGGTGGTGTGTATAGCTCTGTGTGTTGGTGGTGGTGTGTATAGCTCTGTGTGTTGGTGGTGTGTAGCTCTGTGTTGGTGGTGTGTGTAGCTCTGTGTTGGTGGTGTGTATAGCTCTGTGTGTTGGTGCTGTGTATAGCTCTGTGTGTTGGTGGTGGTGTGTGTAGCTCTGTGTGTTGGTGCTGTGTATAGCTCTGTGTTTTGATGGTGTGTGTGTATAACTCTGTGGTGGTAGTGTGTATAGCTCTGTGTGTTGGTAATGGGTGTTGGTGGTGTGTATAGCTCTGTGTGTTGGTGTTGTGTATAGCTCTGTGTTTTGGTGGTGTGTATAGCTCTGTGTTTTGGTGGTGTGTATAGCTCTGTGTTTTGGTGGTGTGTGTGTCTCTGTGTGGTGGTGGTGTGTGTATAGCTCTGTGTGGTGGTGGTGTGTGTGTCTCTGTGTGGTGGTGGTGTGTGTATAGCTCTGTGTGGTGGTGGTGTGTGTATCTCTGTGATGATGGTGTGTATAGCTCTGTGTTGGTGGTGTGTATAGCTATGTATGTATCTCTGTGATGATGGTGTGTATACCTCTGTGTTGGTGGTGGTGTGTGTAGCTCTGTGCTGGTGGTGGTGTGTGTAGCTCTGTGCTGGTGGTGGTGTGTGTAGCTCTGTGCTGGTGGTGGTGTGTATAGCTCTGTGTGTTGGTGGTGGTGTGTATAGCTCTGTGTGTTGGTGGTGTGTAGCTCTGTGTTGGTGGTGTGTGTAGCTCTGTGTTGGTGGTGTGTATAGCTCTGTGTGTTGGTGCTGTGTATAGCTCTGTGTGTTGGTGGTGGTGTGTGTAGCTCTGTGTGTTGGTGCTGTGTATAGCTCTGTGTTTTGATGGTGTGTGTGTATAACTCTGTGGTGGTAGTGTGTATAGCTCTGTGTGTTGGTAATGGGTGTTGGTGGTGTGTATAGCTCTGTGTGTTGGTGTTGTGTATAGCTCTGTGTTTTGGTGGTGTGTATAGCTCTGTGTTTTGGTGGTGTGTATAGCTCTGTGTTTTGGTGGTGTGTGTGTCTCTGTGTGGTGGTGGTGTGTGTATAGCTCTGTGTGGTGGTGGTGTGTGTGTCTCTGTGTGGTGGTGGTGTGTGTATAGCTCTGTGTGGTGGTGGTGTGTGTATCTCTGTGATGATGGTGTGTATAGCTCTGTGTTGGTGGTGTGTATAGCTATGTATGTATCTCTGTGATGATGGTGTGTATACCTCTGTGTTGGTGGTGGTGTGTGTAGCTCTGTGCTGGTGGTGGTGTGTGTAGCTCTGTGCTGGTGGTGGTGTGTATAGCTCTGTGTGTTGGTGGTGGTGTGTATAGCTCTGTGTGTTGGTGGTGTGTAGCTCTGTGTTGGTGGTGTGTGTAGCTCTGTGTTGGTGGTGTGTATAGCTCTGTGTGTTGGTGCTGTGTATAGCTCTGTGTGTTGGTGGTGGTGTGTGTAGCTCTGTGTGTTGGTGCTGTGTATAGCTCTGTGTTTTGATGGTGTGTGTGTATAACTCTGTGGTGGTAGTGTGTATAGCTCTGTGTGTTGGTAATGGGTGTTGGTGGTGTGTATAGCTCTGTGTGTTGGTGTTGTGTATAGCTCTGTGTTTTGGTGGTGTGTATAGCTCTGTGTTTTGGTGGTGTGTATAGCTCTGTGTTTTGGTGGTGTGTATAGCTCTGTGTGTTGGTGGTGTGTATAGCTCTGTGTGTTGGTGGTGTGTATAGCTCTGTGTGTTGGTGGTGTGTTTAGCTCTGTGTTTTGGTGGTGGTGTGTATAGGTGTGTGTATAGCTCTGTGTTGGTGATGTGTGTATAGCTCTGTGTTGGTGATGTGTGTGTATAGCTCTGTGTTGGTGATGTGTGTATAGCTCTGTGTGTTGATGTGTGTATAGCTCTGTGTGTTGGTGGTGTGTATAGCTCTGTGTTTTGGTGGTGTGTATAGCTCTGTGTGTTGGTGGTGTGTATAGCTCTATGTTTTGGTGGTGTGTATAGCTCTGTGTGTTGGTGGTGTGTATAGCTCTGTGTGCTGGAGGTGGAGGTGGTGTGTCTGTACTGGAGGTGGAGGTGGTGTGTCTACTGGAGGTGGAGGTGGTGTGTCTACTGGAGGTGGAGTTGGTGTGTCTGTACTGGAGGTGGAGGTGGTGTGTCTGTACTGGAGGTGGAGGTGGTGTGTCTGTACTGGAGGTGGTGTGTGTGTCTCTGTGTTGCCAGGCTGTGTACTCCTTAATACTGTACCTCACAGCTTTGTGGCCAGTGCTAAAGAGCAACATGAGAAGTTGGACATGATGCATAAGAACATGGAGAAGCAGTACTCCGACCTGGGGAACTACTTTGTGTTCGACCCTCGCAAGATTTCTGTCGAAGAGTTCTTCGGTGACCTCAACAACTTCAAGAACATGTTCCAGGTGAGTTTGAGCATTGGCAACCTGAAGGCAGAAAATAGAATGTGCTCCCACCTCATTACACACAAGTTAATGATAAACGCATGTTCTCCTCACCTGTTTGTCTAAATGACATTGACTGTTAGTGGGAAGGTACCGTCTACAGGTATTCCTTATCAGTTAGTGCCATGTAGTACTAGGTACTGCCAGGTAGTTCTGTTATTGTCTTTTAGTATCTGTTAGTATCTGTTAGTATAAGTATCAGGTAGTTCCAGGTAAATAATTTTGTATCAGTTTGTTCCAGGTAATTCAGTTAGTATCAGTTATTATTAGTATCAGGTAGTACCAGGTAGTTCATATAGTATTAGGTAGTATTCGTACCAGGTAAATCAAATGTTATTTGTCACATGCGCCGAATACAACAGGTAGACCTTACAGTGAAATGCTTACTTACGAGCCCTTAACCAACAATGCAGTTTTAAGATAATACCCCCCAAAAGTAAGAGTTAAGAATAACAAATAATTAAAGAGCAGCAGTAAATAACAATAGCGAGGCTATATACAGGGGGTGCTGGTACGTATGTGTCAGGTAGTATTAGAGCCAGGGAGTACAAAGTAGTTCATGTAGTATCAGTTAGTATTAGTATCAGGTAGTGCCAGTTAGTACCTGGTACTACCTGATACTAATACTAACTGGTACTACCTGATACTAAACTATCAGGCAGTTTGTTGTATCAGTTAGTGTTAGTACCAGGTATATCATTCAGTATCAGGTAATACCAGGTGGTATCAGTTAGTATCAGGTAGTACCAGCCAGCTGGTCTGCGCATGATCTGAGGATGTGGCTAAGGATGCCATCTGGGCCGGCAGCCTTGCGAGGGTTAACATGTTTAAATGTTTTACTCACATTGGCTGCGGTGAAGGAGTGCCCGCAGGTTTTAGTAGCGGGCCATGTCAGTATTGTCCTCAAAGCGAGCAAAGTTGTTGTATAGTTGGTCCGCGACGGGGCTGGTTTTCTTTTTGTAATCCGTGATTGACTTTAGACTCTGCCACATACGTCCCGTGTCTGAGCCGTTGAGTACAAGGTAGTTCAGTTCATAGCAGGTAGTACTAGGTAGTATTAGTTAGTATTTCGTAGTGTTATTACTAGGTACTATCAGTTAGTATTAGTATCAGGTAGTGTTATTACCAGGTAGTATCAGTTAGTATTAGTATCAGGTAGTGTTATTACCAAGTAGTATCAGTTAGTATTAGTACCAGGTAGTGTTATTACCAGGTAGTGTTATTACCAGGTAGTATTATTACCAGGTAGTGTTATTGCCAGGTAGTATCAGTTAGTATTAGTATCAGGTAGTGTTATTACCAGGTACTCTCCGTTAGTATTATTATCAGGTAGTGGTATTACCAGGTAGTATCAGGTAGTGTTATTACCAGGTACTATCAGTTAGTATTATTATCAGGTAGTGTTATTACCAGGTAGTATCAGTTAGTATTAGTACCAGGTAGTGTTATTACCAGGTAGTATCAGGTACTATTAGTATCAGGTAGTGTTATTATCAGATAGTATCAGGTAGTGTTATTTCCAGGTAGTATCAGGTAGTGTTATTTCCAGGTAGTATCAGTTAGTATTACTATCAGGTAGTGTTATTACCAGGTAGTATCAGTTAGTATTAGTACCAGGTAGTGTTATTACCAGGTAGTATCAGGTAGTGTTATTACCAGGTAGTATCAGTTGGTATTAGTACCAGGTAGTGTTATTACAGATGCTGGTTATCTTGTTTAGCTGGCTCTTGTTTTGCTGGCTATCTTGGCAGAGGGCCAACTATTGTTTCTCAGTCACACACACACACTTTCTTGTACACACACATCCACTCACACACACACATGCACTCTCATATACACACACACACACACGTCTCTGTCCATGTCCCCTCAGCAAGCGGTGAAGGAGAATGTGAAGAGGAGGGAGTCAGAGGAGAAGATCAGGAAAGCCAAGCTGGCCAAGGAGAAGGCTGACAGAGAGAAGGAGGAGAAACAGAAGAGAAGCCAACAACTGGACCTCAACGCAGGTCAGAGTGCCTGTGGGAGAGGAGTGGGTCAGAGTGCCTGTGGGAGAGGAGTGGGTCAGAGTGCCTGTGGGAGAGGAGTGGGTCAGAGTGCCTGTGGGAGAGGAGTGGGTCAGAGTGCCTGTGGGAGAGGAGTGGGTCAGAGTGCCTGTGGGAGAGGAGTGGGTCAGAGTGTGGGTGTGGATGAAGGCTGTTTTGGGAACTGAACTTCTCCTTGATACCAGTTGGGGGCAGTCGGAGCCCACTGTGCTACTAGATCTGTGTGTGTGTGTGTGTGTGTGTCTGTGTGTGTGTGTGTCTCCAGTGATCCACAGCAGTCCTGAGAAAAGAGCGAGTGAAGGAGAGAGACAGGATATAGATATGGAGGAGGCAGTAGTCTGCCTGTATCATCCACTCATTCAGTCATTGTTGGAACAAGGGATTTATATCCGAGAAGAACAAGAAATAGTGAATTTAAATCCACAAACACGTTTTCTCTCTCTGAGTCAGATTAGATTAATAAAAAAGACTGGGATAGTAACCATCTTATCCTGTCTTACACAGTCTCACACAGCCTCATGCTGAAACACGTACAAACAGACCACAAATCATTGTTGCTCGTTTCCTACACCCTCTCCCTCTCTCTGACCTACTTTCTGAACATTCCTCCTCTTTTTGGCTCCAGTTTGTCTCTCTTGGGACTTCACAATTCGAGTCATCACAATTCCTCTCTGCCACAATGCTGTGTGTCAGTGTGTGTGTCAGTGTGTGTGTCAGTGTGTGTGTCAGTGTGTGTGTCAGTGTGTGTGTCAGTGTGTGTGTCAGTGTGTGTGTGTCAGTGTGTGTGTGTCAGTGTGTGTGTGTGTCAGTGTGTGTGTGTCAGTGTGTGTCAGTGTGTGTGTGTGTGTCAGTGTGTGTGTGTGTGTGTGTCAGTGTGTTTGTGTGTGAGTGTCTGTCTGTGAGTGTGTGTGTGTGTGTGTGTGTGTGTGTGTGTGTGTGTGTGTGTGTTTTTTTTTTCTGTGTGTGTGTGTCTCTGTCGTGTGTGTGTGTGTGTGTGTGTGTGTGTGAGTGAGTGTGTGTCAGTGTGTGTGTGTGTGAGTGAGTGTGTGTCTGTGACTGTCTGTGTGTGTCTGTCTGTGTGTGTTTTTCTGCGTGTGTGTTTTTCTGCGTGTGTGTGTCTCTGTCGTGTGTGTGTGTGTGTGTCTCTGTCGTGTGTGTGTGTGTGTGTGTCTCTGTCGTGTGTGTGTGTGTGTGTCTCTGTCGTGTGTGTGTGTGTCTCTGTCGTGTGTGTGTGTGTCTCTGCCGTGTGTGTGTGTCTCTGCCGTGTGTGTGTGTGTCTCTGTCGTGTGTGTGTGTCTCTCTGTCGTGTGTGTGTGTCTCTCTGTCGTGTGTGTGTGTGTCTCTGTCGTGTGTGTGTGTGTGTCTCTGTCGTGTGTGTGTGTGTGCCTCTGTCGTGTGTGTGTGTATGTCTCTGTCGTGTGTATGTCTCTGTCGTGTGTGTGTGTCTCTGTCGTGTGTGTGTGTCTCTGTCGTGTGTGTGTGTCTCTGTCGTGTGTGTGTGTCTCTGTCGTGTGTGTGTGTGTGTGTGTGTCTGTCGTGTGTGTGTGTCTCTGTCGTGTGTGTGTGTGTCTCTGTTGTGTGTGTTTGTGTGTCTCTGTCGTGTTTGTGTGTGTGTCTCTGTCGTGTGTGTGTTTGTGTGTCTCTGTCGTGTGTGTGTGTATGTGTGTTTGTGTGTCTCTGTCGTGTTTGTGTGTGTGTCTCTGTCGTGTGTGTGTTTGTGTGTCTCTGTCGTGTGTGTGTGTGTATGTGTGTGCACATCATCTCTTTCACCCACATTGTGTCCCTTTCTCCTGATGAGGTTTTCCAGCTGCCTGTTCTTTCCTCCCTCTATTTTCCTTCTACCTCTCTTTCTTTCAATCCTTTCCCATCTTTCTTTTTAAAGGTGCACTATGCTGAAATCTTTATGCCATTTCTTGGTTGCTAAAATTCTAATAATTCCCCGTAATTTCAGTTTGTGAAAAAACTAGCAAATGTGTAGTGTAGGGAATCATTGTACCATCTGAACTCTGTGAAATATATTTTCAGGAACCAAAACTATTATATTTTCAGCTGTTAAAAGCTGGTGTCCAAAACAAAGTAAAATATGCAAAAACCAAACTTTAGCACCGGAAGTATAGAAATAGCATACATAGAACAGATCTTAGACTTGCTTTCAATGAGAATGACAGATCTATAACTCACAATTCTATGTGAATTTGGTCAGGTCGCCCAAAAAGTGATATATTGCAGCTTCAAGGGGTTTTAGAAGGTCTTATGGACAATAATGTACTGTATCTACCTGCAATCTAAGCACTTTGTCCATGTAGTGTGAGGAAAAAGGTAGTTACATTTCAAGTCAACCACTGTGGACTATGTATGAAGGAAATACAATATGCATTCAAAGCTCTGTGTTTGGGTATGCGCAAACACACATGCACACACAATCCATCCATTCATAGCTTTGAGAGTGTGTTGAGTCTTTCATGCATTAGATAAGGCTTACATAGTTGACCATGAAAGGGCTTAGATAGTTGACTGTGTGGGGTGTGTGTGGGGGGGGGTACATGTACATACAGGTTTGAGCTCAGGGTTATTTAAGCACATACACATCTAGTCTGTGTGTTTGTGAATAGATCCAATAAACTGGTTGGTTATTATTAGACAAGGGCTGTCTTTATATAGTGCTTTCTCTAACAATCATCTTCCCACTGACCCTAACCCTGCTTCTCTCATTTTCTCTTTTACCCTTCACACAGTTCTGTACTGTGGTCTGATCTAAGACCTGTTCATACTCCTCACAAGCACCAGGTCTGCATAGTTCCCCAGGTCTGCAGCTAGGTGTCAGTGCTGCATGAAAGGGGGTGTTTTTATGTATTTAGAGGGGGGTTAGCCACCACTAGGGGTGCTGTGGCTCTACATTACAGGCTGTGTGAGAGGGAGAGAGAGAGGGTGGGGTGTAAGAGATTGTAGAACAGCAGATGTCTCAGGAGGATTAGACGGTTTTGGTCCTCAGAGCAGGGGGGGCATGGACCTGCAGAGGAGAAAGGGATCCACAGGAGACAATGATGAAAGGGGGTAGGATGACTGAGTGAGGATGGAGATGCCCTCCTAGATCAGCTCTTGTTGCTGAAGGAGGGGCTGTTGTTTGTGTGTGGTAGAGTAATACCTGTGTGTTCTGCACATAATGATGCCAGGCTTGGGGAGGGGGGTCTATTCTGTCATGCTTATCTCCTGCTATGTCTCTAATGCTGTTACATTACTAACACAGCTTATCAACACAACATATGTCCTTAACTCCCGGACATGTGTATCGGAACAGGGTAGAGTGTTCCATAGTGACCTTGACCACAGTCCACCACTCAATACCCACTCTCATATTGATTGTTTTAATGGCTGTGTTAATTAAATAAACGTCTGTTTATGAACTATCAGCAAGCACTTCAAATTGATTTAATGCAAAACAGTTGTAGAAACCTTTAAGAAATGCTAGGACATGGCCAGTAGTCTTCCCTGTTTAATCTGGCTTATTCATTAAACAGTCATTCCCAACGCCTGTATGGCTCCGTATCATGATGCTGGACAGTCCATTAGCCCTCTACTGTCTCTGTCTAGATGCTGTCATTTTAGCAGCCTGGTCAATAAGCTTTATAAAACAGGTCCCAGTTTAACACCCACCCAGAGGCAGTTTCCTCCAGAGCGTGTGTGTATTCTTCCTGGATGTGTTTAGGTTTAACACAGGCATGTGATTTGTGGAAGTGGGTAGTGGATGGGTGCCAGACGTAGTCTCCTTTGGGTAGAAATAAAACATGACTGCATGTTTTCTGCCTGTGCAGTTGTGTGCCGCGGCCACTTGGGTGTGTATGTGAGCTGTGTTGTGGGACTGCACTCTCTCTCTCTCGTGTGTGTGTGTGTGTGTGTGTGTGTGTGTGTGTGTGTGTGTGTGTGTGTGTGTGTGTGTGTGTGTGTGTGTGTGTGTGTGTGTGTGTGGTGTGTGTGTGTGTGTGTGTGTGTGTGCGTGCGTGCGCGCGCAAGACTTTCTCTGAAGTGACAAGCGAGACCAGGGGCCATCTGCCGCTAGGTTTACAGTGCAATTAAACTAGTGTGTTTGGGGGAGGGGCGACAGGATGAGGGGGGAGGGGAAGAACTAAACCTTTAACCCCAGCCAGTTCACAGTGATAATAATGAGAACCATCTGCCTGAGTACCACTGACTCCTCCCCACACACACATTCCTGGTGAACATCGCAGTTTATTGAGCCTCAGTGTAATAGACGTGTAGACGGTGTGTGTACTGCTAGATGTATGTAGCCTGCAGCCTAGGCAGTATCTAAACTGGGTCAGCGCCCAACTAGGTTAATGTATCTAATGGGCCACCGGGTCCATGTGACTAGTGATGTCGCTAAGTCTGTGTGTGTGTGTGTGTGTGTGTGTGTGTGTGTGTGTGTGTGTGTGTGTGTGTGTGTGAGAGAGAGAACTCAGGGGGCGTGCTGTGTCCACTGATCTGTCCTCTGTCTATTATGAGAGAGAGAGACTAAATGTGGATGTGTGTTTTGTATTGACTCTGTTGTTATAACCATAGAATACTAGAATGGCCAGGAACCGTCTTCTAATGGGATAAAGGTCAGGGAGGTGGTCAACCCGGGGTGGTTCGCCAGTGCTGTGATAAGATATTGAATTGGAAGGAAGAATGTATGTTTGTTAGCTAGCCAGACAGTTTTAGAGGAATGATTCCATGTTGTTTTTATTAAATGCCAAAATGGCAACATTCGATTGAAACAATGCAGTTTAATCGCAGCCGTACACTGGCAGAAATCAGTTGATGATAGGACTTAGATAAGTTGTAAATGTATCATATAATAGCACACACATATAGACTTCTGTAGTCTGTTTACACATTTTTAGACTATTTATACAGAATAAAAACCTTTCAACTATTTTTATAATTATATGACAATATTTTAGGTTGACAATTCTATTATACCATTTCTGATACATGACACGCCTTATTTTCCTGCATAAGTCAAATCAGGATTAATCCTCTACTGCCATTCATTCCAATTAGACTGGTTTGGATTTCTCCCTGACCAATGTGGCTGCATGTTCACCCCATTCTGGAACGTTGAGAGTTTATGACATAGCCCCTCCAGTAATTGAATAGGATGTCTCTGGTTTCTAAGGTTGTGTATGTAATATTGATTGTGTATCTGTATGTGTGTCCAGAGGGTGATGAGACTGGTATCATGGATGACCTGATGGAGGCGCTGCAGTCTGGGGCTGCCTTCAGGAGGAAGAGAGGACCACGACAAGCTGGTAACAACACACTGTTGCTCTCTCGGTCTCTGTGTCTCTCTGTCTCACTTACACACACTTGGGCGGATACACTCTTTCAGTCCCTGCTTGCTCTCCTGTGTGTCTGCCATCTGTTGTGTGGCTGTAGGGCTGGGGCGTGACACCAGTTTGGGCTCTGCTCCAGGGAACCAGCCAGGGCAGGGCAGTAGGAGAGGGATGGGGGTGGCAGAAATACACTGTAAAATGTGGCTTCAAAATGACTTCAACATTAAACCGTGTTAACCCTGGACCAGTCTACAACCACTAGCCTGGGGCTAGCACTAGCAGGGCTGTTCACACTTAGCGTGTCTAAATGATCTGTATTGATTTCCACTCAGATCTGTTCTCCAGCCTCTCTCTCTCAGGCCAGACGATACACCACCCACATAATCTGGTTAGATACTCTCTCTCTGCTGTTTCACTGGCCTACTGGCCTATTGAGTTACTCACTTCAGCTGCTAGTGCTAGACACACACACACACTTAAAGCTAGAATCCTTAGTTTCTGTTTACGTATAAAGGATTTATGTAAACCTAGTGATCAAGAACATAACTTAGAAATTCCCCATGACCTCATTTCAACTGTCGTACCCCATCAGAACCCCAAATATGATTTTATATCAACTGTCGTACCCCATCAGAACCCCAAATATGATTTTAAATCAACTGTCGTACCCCATCAGAACCCCAAATATGATTTTATATCAACTGTCGTACCCCATCAGAACCCCAAATATGATTTTAAATCAACTGTCGTACCCCATCAGAACCCCAAATATGATTTTATATCAACTGTCGTACCCCATCAGAACCCCAAATATGATTTTATATCAACTGTCGTACCCCGTCAGAACCCCAAATATGAGCTTGTTTCAACTGTCGTACCCCATCAGAACCCCAAATATGAGCTTGTTTCAACTGTCGTACCCCGTCAGAACCCCAAATATGAGCTTGTTTCAACTGTCGTACCCGTCAGAACCCCAAATATGAGCTTATATCAACTGTCGTACCCCGTCAGAACCCCAAATATGAGCTTATATCAACTGTCGTACCCCATCAGAACCCCAAATATGAGCTTGTTTCAACTGTCGTACCCCATCAGAACCCCAAATATGAGCTTGTTTCAACTGTCGTACCCCGTCAGAACCCCAAATATGAGCTTGTTTCAACTGTCGTACCCCGTCAGAACCCCAAATATGAGCTTATATCAACTGTCGTACCCGTCAGAACCCCAAATATGAGCTTATATCAACTGTCGTACCCCGTCAGAACCCCAAATATGAGCTTGTTTCAACTGTCGTACCCCATCAGAACCCCAAATATGAGCTTGTTTCAACTGTCGTACCCAGTCAGAACCCCAAATATGATTTTATATCAACTGTCGTACCCCGTCAGAACCCCAAATATGAGCTTGTTTTACTCCAATGTTTGTAAACAATGTAAATGTACACACATTGTATAACCTCAAAACATGGCTACAACTATCATTTTGATATCATGGATGGTCATTCCTTGCATCCATAGCTCTATGAATTTGAGAGTGGTTACATTTCTCCAGGCCCATTCCTCAGCTTTTTACCGAAACACTGGCGGGTTTATTTCATGAGGATCCTCATTAGCTGCTGCACATGCAGCCGCTACTCTTCCTGGGGTCCACATAAAACGTACAAATACATGACAAAGTACCAAACACTTAGACGAACAACATAAGATATTACATTACATTCTAAATAAAAACTATAAATAAAATAAGAGTTATTTATAGGAAAGACACCAGGAAGCAACAACAAAAATACTACTTACACACTATTAAATTCATATTCTTATATACAGTTAAAGTAGATCTTTAGAGAGAGGAGAGGCGCAGTGATACAATATTTTTTTTTAAGTTAAACTTGCTTGTTGCAATAGCAACCTCTTGTGGCAGAGCATTCCATGATGACATGGCTCTATACATAACTGAGCAACGTGTTAAATCAGTTTTTTGGGGGTACAGTGATAGGGTATGCCCTAGTGGGTGTCTGGTGGGGTATGTACTGTGTGTCTGGTGGGGTATGTACTGTGTGTCTGGTGGGGTATGTACTGTGTGTCTGGTGGGGTATGTACTGTGTGTCTGGTGGGGTGTGTACTGTGTGTCTGGTAGGGTATGTACTGTGTGTCTGGTGGGTATGTACTGTGTGTCTGGTGGGGTATGTACTGTGTGTCTGGTGGGGTATGTACTGTGTGTCTGGTGGGGTATGTACTGTGTGTCTGGTGGGGTATGTACTGTGTGTCTGGTGGGGTATGTACTGTGTGTCTGGTGGGGTATGTACTGTGTGTCTGGTGGGGTGTCTGGTGGGGTATGTACTGTGTGTCTGGTGGGGTATGTACTGTGTGTCTGGTGGGGTATGTACTGTGTGTCTAGTGGGGTATGTACTGTGTGTCTGGTGGGGTATGTACTGTGTGTCTGGTGGGGTATGTACTGTGTGTCTGGTAGGGTATGTACTGTGTGTCTGGTAGGGTATGTACTGTGTGTCTGGTAGGGTATGTACTGTGTGTCTGGTGGGGTATGTACTGTGTGTCTGGTGGGGTATGTACTGTGTGTCTGGTGGGGTATGTACTGTGTGTCTGGTGGGGTGTCTGGTGGGGTATGTACTGTGTGTCTGGTGGGGTATGTACTGTGTGTCTGGTGGGGTATATACTGTGTGTCTGGTGGGGTGTGTCTGGTGGGGTATGTACTGTGTGTCTGGTGGGGTGTGTCTGGTGGGGTATGTACGGTGTGTCTGGTGGGGTGTGTCTGGTGGGGTATGTACTGTATGTCTGGTGTGTCTGGTGGGGTATGTACTGTGTGTCTGGTGGGGTGTGTCTGGTGGGGTATGTACTGTGTGTCTGGTGGTGTATGTACGGTGTGTCTGGTGGGGTATGTCTGGTGGGGTGTGTCTGGTGGGGTATGTACGGTGTGTCTGGTGGGGTGTGTCTGGTGGTGTATGTACGGTGTGTCTGGTGGGGTATGTACGGTGTGCCTGGTGGTGTGTCTGGTGGTGTATGTACGGTGTGTCTGGTGGGGTGTGTCTGGTGGGGTATGTACTGTGTATCTGGTGGGGTGTGTCTGGTGGGGTATGTCTGGTGGGTATGTTTTGTGTGTCTGGTGGGGTACAATGGGGGGGGGAGTATTTAGTCAGCCACCAATTGTGCAAGTTCTCCCACTTAAAAATATGAGAGTCCTGTAATTTTCATCATAGGTACACTTCAACTATGACAGACAAAATGAGGGAAAAAATCCAGAAAATCACATTGTAGGATTTTTTATGAATTTATTTGCAAATTATGGTGGAAAATAAGTATTTGGTCAATAACAAAAGTTTATCTCAATACTTTGTTATATACCCTTTGTTGGCAATGACCGAGGTCAAACGTTTTCTGTAAGTCTTCACAAGGTTTCCACACACTGTTGCTGGTATTTTGGCCCATTCCTCCATGCAGATCTCCTCTACAGCAGTGATGTTTTGGGGCTGTTGCTGGGCAACACGGACTTTCAACTCTCTCCAAAGATTTTCTATGGGGTTGAGATCTGGAGACTGGCTAGGCCACTCCAGGACCTTGAAATGCTTCTTACGAAGCCACTCCTTCATTGCCCGTGCGGTGTGTTTGGGATCATTGTCATGCTGAAAGACCCAGCCAATTTTCATCTTCAATGCCCTTGCTGATGGAAGGAGGTTTTCACTCAAAATCTCACGATACATGGCCCCATTCATTATTTCCTTTACACGGATCAGTTGTCCTGGTCCCTTTGCAGAAAAACAGCCCCAAAGCATAATGTTTCCACCCCCATGCTTCACAGTAGGTATGGTGTTCTTTGGATGCAACTCAGCATTCTTTGTCCTCCAAACACGACGAGTTGAGTTTTTACCAAAAGTTATATTTTGGTTTGATCTGACCATATGACATTCTCACAATCTTCTTCTGGATCATCCAAATGCTCTCTAGCAAACTTCAAACGGGCCTGGACATGTACTGGCTTAAGCAGGGGGACACGTCTGGCACTGTAGGATTTGAGTCCCTGGCAGCGTATTGTGTTACTGATGGTAGGCTTTGTTACTTTGGTCCCAGCTCTCTGCAGGTCATTCACCTCGTGTGGTTCTGGGATTTTTGCTCACCTTTCTTGTGATCATTTTGACCCCACGGGGTGAGATCTTGCGTGGAGCCCCAGATCGAGGGAGATTATCAGTGGTCTTGTGTGTCTTCCATTTCCTAATAATTGCTCCCACAGTTGATTTCTTCAAACCAAGCTGCTTACCTATTGCAGATTCAGTCTTCCCAGCCTGGTGCAGGTCTACAATTTTGTTTCTGGTGTTCTTTGACAGCTCTTTGGTCTTGGCCATAGTGGAGTTTGGAGTGTGACTGTTTCTGGTTGTGGACAGATGTCTTTTATACTGATAACAAGTTCAAACAGGTGCCAATAATACAGGTAACGAGTGGAGGACAGAGGAGCGTCTTAAAGAAGAAGTTACAGGTCTGTGAGAGCCAGAAATCTTGCTTGTTTGTAGGTGACCAAATACTTATTTTCCACCATAATTTGCAAATAAATTCATTAAAAATCCTACAATGTGATATTCTGGATTTTTTTTCTCCATTTTGTCTGTCATAGTTGAAGTGTACCTATGATGAAAATGACAGGCCTCTCATATTTTTAAGTGGGAGAACTTGCACAATTGGTGGCTGACTAAATCCTTTTTTGCCCCACTGTATGTCTGACCATATTACTGGACAGTAATCAAGATTGGACAAGATCAAAGCCTGAACAACTAGTACAGTGGATCTTTGTATCAAAAATGCTGAACATATTTTTTTACCAGACACATCTCCCTATCTTCACAACAACATAATCAATATGACTTGGCCTTGATAACTGACCATCCAATGTTACTCCTAGAAGTTCAGCTTCTTGAATTAAGAGAATGCTTTGAACCAAATACAATGCTGTTGGTAAAAACTCAGCAAAAAAATAAACATCCCTTTTTTAGGACCCTGTCTTTCAAAGATAATTTGTCAAAACCCAAATAACTTCACAGATCTTCATTGTAAAGGGTTTAAACACTGTTTCCCATGCTTGTTCAATGAACCATAAACAATTAATGAACATGCACCTGTGGAACAGTCATTAAGACACTAACAGCTTACAGATGGTAGGCAATTAAGGTTACAGTTATGAAAACTTAGGACACTAAAGAGGCCTTTCTACTGACTCTGAAATACACCAAAAGAAAGATGCCCAGGGTCCCTGCTCATCTGCGTGAATGTGCCTTAGGCATGCTGCAAGGAGGCATGAGGACTGCAGATGTGGCCAAGACAATAAATTGCGATGTCCATACTGTGAGACGCCTAAGACAGCACTACAGGGAGACAGGATGGACAGTAGCAGATGTTAATGGTTAGATACACATGGTTAGCAGATGTTAATGGTCACATACACATGGTTAGCAGATGTTAATGGTCACATACACATGGTTAGCAGATGTTAATGGTCACATACACATGGTTAGCAGATGTTAATGGTCAGATACACATGGTTAGCAGATGTTATTGGTCACATACACATGGTTAGCAGATGTTAATGGTCAGATACACATGGTTAGCAGATGTTAATGGTCATATACACATGGTTAGCAGATGTTAATGGTCACATACACATGGTTAGCAGATGTTAATGGTCACATACACATGGTTAGCAGATGTTAATGGTCAGATACACATGGTTAGCAGATGTTATTGGTCACATACACATGGTTAGCAGATGTTAATGGTCAGATACACATGGTTAGCAGATGTTAATGGTCAGATACACATGGTTAGCAGATGTTATTGGTCACATACACATGGTTAGCAGATGTTAATGGTCACATACACATGGTTAGCAGATGTTAATGGTCACATACACATGGTTAGCAGATGTTAATGGTCAGATACACATGGTTAGCAGATGTTATTGGTCACATACACATGGTTAGCAGATGTTAATGGTCAGATACACATGGTTAGCAGATGTTAATGGTCACATACACATGGTTAGCAGATGTTAATGGTCACATACACATGGTTAGCAGATGTTAATGGTCAGATACACATGGTTAGCAGATGTTATTGGTCACATACACATGGTTAGCAGATGTTAATGGTCAGATACACATGGTTAGCAGATGTTAATGGTCAGATACACATGGTTAGCAGATGTTATTGGTCACATACACATGGTTAGCAGATGTTAATGGTCAGATACACATGGTTAGCAGATGTTAATGGTCACATACACATGGTTAGCAGATGTTAATGGTCACATACACATGGTTAGCAGATGTTAATGGTCAGATACACATGGTTAGCAGATGTTATTGGTCACATACACATGGTTAGCAGATGTTAATGGTCAGATACACATGGTTAGCAGATGTTAATGGTCAGATACACATGGTCAGCAGATGTTAATGGTCAGATACACATGGTTAGCAGATGTTAATGGTCACATACACATGGTTAGCAGATGTTAATGGTCACATACACATGGTTAGCAGATGTTAATGGTCACATACACATGGTCAGCAGATGTTAATGCGTCACATACACATGGTTAGCAGATGTTAATGCGAGTGTAGCGAAGTGCTTGTGCTTCTTGTTCCGACAGTGCAGTAATAATCAACAAGTAATCTCACAACTACTACCTTATACACACAAGTGTAAAGGGATAAAGAATATGTACATAAAGATCTATTTTTTTGTTTTACCTTTATTTAACTAGGCAAGTCAGTTTAGAACAAATTCTTATTTTCAAAGACAGCCTAGGAACAGTGGGTTAACTGCCTGTTCAGGGGCAGAAGAACAGATTTGTACCTTATCAGCTCAGGGGTTTGAACTTGCAACCTTCGGGTTACTAGTCCAACGCTCTAACCACTAGGCTACCCTGCCACCCCATGAATGAGAGATGGTACAGAACGGCATAGGCAAGATGCAGTAGATGGTATAGAGTACAGTATATACATATGAGATGAGTAATGTAGGGTATATAAACATAAAGTGGCATAGTTTAAAGTGGCTAGTGATACATGTATTACATAAAGATGGCAAGATGCAGTAGATGATATAGAGTACAGTATATACATATACATATGAGATGAGTAATGTAGGGTATGTAAACATTATATTAAGTGGCATTGTTTAAAGTGGCTAGTGATACATTTTTACATCAATTTCCATTATTAAAGTGGCTGGAGTTGAGTCAGTATGTTGGCAGCAGCCACTCAATGTTAGTGGTGGCTGTTAAACAGTCTGATGGCCTTGAGATAGAAGCTGTTTTTCAGTCTCTCCGTCCCTGCTTTGATGCACCTGTACTGACCTCGCCTTCTGGATGATAGCGGGGTGAACAGGCAGTGGCTCGAGGGGTTGTTGTCCTTGATGATCTTTATGGCCTTCCTGTGACATCGGGTGGTGTAGGTATCCTGGAGGGCAGGTAGTTTGCCCCCGGTGATGTGTTGTGCAGACCTCACTACCCTCTGGAGAGCCTTACGGTTGTGGGTGGAGCAGTTGCCGTACCAGGCGGTGATACAGCCCAACAGGATGCTCTCGATTGTGCATCTGTAGAAGTTTGTGAGTGCTTTTGGTGACAAGCTGAATTTCTTCAGCCTCCTGAGGTTGAAGAGGCGCTGCTGGCCTACTGAGGGTTTGTAGGCCTGTTGTAAGGCAGGTCCTTACCAGACATCATTGGCAACAACGTCGCCTTTGGGCACAAACCCACTGTCACTGGACCAGACAGGACTGGCAAAAAGTGCTCTTCACTGACGATGCGCTGTTTTGTCTCACCAGGGGTGATGGTCTGATTCGTGTTTATTGTCAAAGGAATTAGCATTACACCGAGGCCTGTACTCTGGAGCGGGAGCGGTTTGGAGGTGGAGGGTCCGTCATGGTCTGGGGTGGTGTGTCACAGCATCTTCGGACTGAGCTTGTTGTCATTGCAAGCAATCGCAACGCTGTGCATTACAGGGAAGACATCCTCCTTCCTCATGTGGTACCCTTCCTGCAGGCTCATCCTGACATGACCCTCCAGCATGACAGCAAGCCATACTGCTCGTTTTGTGCGTGCTTTCCTGCAAGACAGGAATGTCAGTGTTCTGCCATGGCCAGCGAAGAGCCCGGATCTCAATCCCATTGAGCACATCTGGGACCTGTTGGATCGGAGGGTAAGGGTTAGGGCCATTCCCCCCAGAAATGTCCGGGAACTTGCAGGACCCTTGGTAGAAGAGTGGGGTTACATCTCACAGCAAGAACTGGCAAATCTGGTGCAGTCCATGAGGAGAAGATGCACTGCAGTACTTAATGCAGCTGGTGGCCACACCAGATGCTGACTGACTTTAGATTATGACCCCCCCCCGTTGTTCAAGGACACATTACTCCATTTCTGTTAGTCACATGTCTGTGGAACTTGTTCAGTTTGTCTCAGTTATTGAACCTTATGTTCATACAAATATTTACAAATGTTAAGTTTGCTGAAAATAAACGCAGTTGACAGTTAGATGTATTTAAGGCCAGTTTATTATCCATTCTCCTTGCTAAGAGTTTCAGTGAGGTCACTGGCTGTAGGTGCTGATGTGTAGAGTGTGCAATCATCAGCATACATAGTCATTTTAGCTACGTAAGTAACATAAGTAACTCAACAATGCGATGGCAGGTGATGTAAAGCCATAACAAGTTTGTTTTTTAAATTACAAATTTATGATCAATAATATCAAAGGCTGCACTGAAATCTAACAATACAGCTCCAATTATCTTATTAGCCATTTATTTTAGCCAATCATCAGTCATCTGTGTCAGTGCAGTACAAGTTGAGTGCCCTTCCCTGCTGAAAGTCAGTAGTTAACTTGTTCTCTGAAAAATTGCATTGTGTATATATTCATAACATCATTCTCTCCATCAGTTTACTAAGAACAGGCAGCAAACTGATTGAGCCAGAAAAGGGGTTTACTGTTTTTAGGTAGTGGAGTTACTTTAGGTTCCTTCCACACCTGTGGACACAGGCCTTTTAGGCTTTGGTTAAAGATGTGACAATACAGTCTGCTACCGTTCTCTATAGTTTCTCATCTAGGTTGTCTATACCTGGTGGTAATACAGTCTGCTACCATTCTCTATAGTTTCTCATCTAGGTTGTCTATACCTGGTGGTAATACAGTCTGCTACCATTCTCTATAGTTTCTCATCTAGGTTGTCTATACCTTATCATTATTGATGGATAACAAAAAAATTGCCGTCTCTTCCACACAAACCTGACCAAATTCAAAACAGCAATTTTTTTATTTAACCTTTATTTAACCAGGTAGGCAAGTTGAGTTCAAGTTCTCATTTACAACTGCTACCTGGCCAAGATAAAGCAAAGCAGTTCGACACATACAACAACATAGGGTAACACATGGAATAATCAAACATACAGTCAACAATACAACAGATGCTACTGAACCAGATGTCTATGTGTCAGGGGAGAAGCTCCAGGTGGTATCTGATTTTAAGTACCTTGGCATCATACTTGATTCCAACCTCTCTTTTAAAAAGCATGTGAAAAAGGTCATTCAGATAATCAAATTCAACCTAGCTAGTTTCCGATTTATACGAAATTGTTTGACTACAGAGGTAGCAAAACTGTACTTCAAATCTATGATACTCCCCAGTTAGCATACTGCTTGACTAGTTGGGCCCAAGCTTGCTGTACAACATTAAAACCCATTCAGTCTGTCTACAAACAGGCTCTCAAAGTGCTTGATAGGAAGCCCAATAGCCATCATCACTGTTACATCCTCAGAAAGCATGAGCTCCTGTGTTGGAAGAATCTTGTGCAATACACCGATGCATGTCTTGTATTCAAGATCCTAAATGGCCTGGCTCCCCCTCCACTCAGTATTTTTGTTAAACAGAAAACCCAAACATATGGCAGCAGATCCACAAGGTCTGCCATGAGAGGTGACTGTATAGTTCCCTTAAGGAAAAGCACCTTTAGTAAATCCGCTTTCTCTGTGAGAGCTTCCCATGTCTGGAATACACTGCCATCAGACACACATAACTGCACTACCTATCAACCTTCACAAAATGCATGAAGACATGGCTAAAGGTCAATCAGATTTGTGATCACAATCCCTAGCTGTGTGTTGCCGCTTTCCATGTTGTCTGTAGCTTGTGAGGTGTGGAAACACTTTGTTGCTTTTATGAATTTTGTCTTGCTGCTTTTTGTTCTATGTTGCTCTGTCTGTATGCTATGTCTTGCTTGTCCTATTTTGCTCTGCGTGGGCTCAATGCTCAATGATTGTCTATATTGTAATTGTTTTTAATAACCTGCCCAGGGACTGCGGCTGAAAATTAGCCGGCTGGCTAAAACCGTCACTTTTACTGAAACGTTGAATAATGTGCACTGTCCCTGTATAAAATAAAATAAACTCAAACTCAAAAATAAGTCTATATACGATGTGAGCAAATGAGGTGAGATGAGGGAGGTAAAGGCAAAACAAGGCCATGGTGGTGAAGTAAATACAATATAGCTGGAATGGTAGATTTGCAGTGGAAGAATGTGCAAAATAAAAAATAATGGGGTGCAAAGGAGCAAAATAAATATAGTAGGGGGAAGAGGTAGTTGTTTGGGCTAAATTATAGATGGGCTATGTACAGGTGCAGTAATCTGTGAGCTGCTCTGACAGCTGGTGCTTAAAGCTAGTGAGGGAGATAAGTGTTTCCAGTTTCAGAGATTTTTGTAGTTCATTCCAGTCATTGGCAGCAGAGAACTAACTGGAAGGAGAGGTGGCCAAAGGAAGAATTGGTTTTGGGGCTGACCAGAGAGACATACCTGCTGGAGCACGTGCTTCAGGTGGGTGCTGCTATGGAGACCAGCGAGCTGAGATAACGGGGGACTTTCAGGGTCTTGTAGATGACTTGGAGCCAGTGGGTTTGGCGACGAGTATGAAGCGAGGGCCAGCCAACGAGAGCGTACAGGTCACAGTGGTGGGTAGTATATGGGGTTTTGGTGACAAAATGGATGGCACTGTGATAGACTGCATCCAATTTATTGAGTAGGGTATTGGAGGCTGTTTAGTAAATGACATCGCCGAAGTGGAGGATCTGTAGGATGGTCAGTTTTACGAGGGTATGTTTGGCAGCATGAGTGAAGCGTGCTTTGTTGCGAAATAGGAAGCCAATTCCAGATTTAACTTTGGATTGGAGATGTTTGATGTGAGTCTGGAAGGAGAGTTTACAGGCTAACCAGACACCTAGGTATTTGTAGTTGTCCGCATATTCTAAGTCAGAACCGTCCAGAGTAGTGATGCTAGGCGGGCAGGTGCAGGCAGCAATGGGTTGAAGAGCATGCATTTGGTGTTACTTGTATTTAAGAGCAGTTGGAGGCCACGGAAGGAGAATTGTATGGCATTGAAGCTCGTCTGGAGGGTTGTTAACACAGTGTCCAAAGAAGGGCCAGAAGTATACAGAATGGTGTCGTCTGCGTAGAGGTAGATCAGAGACTCACCAGCAGCAAGAGCGACATCATTGATGTATTCAGAGAAAAGAGTCAGCCTGAGAATTGAACCCTGTGGCACCTCCATAGAGACTGCCAGAGGCCCGGACAACAGGCCCTCAAGATTTGACACACTGAACTCTATCAGAGAAGTAGTTGGTGAACCAGGCGAGGCAATCATTTGAGAAACCAAGGCTATCGAGTCTGCTGATGAGGATGTGGTGATTGACAGAGTCGAAAGCCTTGGCCAGGTCAATGAATACGGCTGCACAGTATTGTTTCTTATCGATGGTGGTTAAGATATCATTTAGGACCTTGAGCGTGGCTATAGTGCACCCCTGACCAGCTCTGAAACCAGACTGCATAGCGGAGAAGGTGCGGTGGGATTTGAAATGGTCGGTAATCTGTTTGTTGCCTTGGCTTTCGAAGACCTTACAAAGGCAGGGTAGGATAGATATAGGTCTGTAGCAGTTTGGATCAAGAGTGTCCCCCCCTTTGAAGAGGGGGATGACCGCAGCTGTTTTCCAATCTTTGGGAATCACAGACGACACGAAAGAGAGGTTGAACAGGCTAGTAATAGGGGTTGCAACAATTTCGGCTGATCATTTTAGAAAGAAGGGGTCCAGATTTTGCAGCTCTTTCAGAACATCAGCTGACTGGATTTGGGAGAAGGTGAAATGGGGAAGACTTGGGCGAGTTGCTGTGGGGGGTACAGTGCAGTTGACCGGGGTAGGGGTGGCCAGGTGGAAAGCATGACCAGCCGTAGAAAAATGCTTATTGAAATTCTCAATTATAGTGGATTTATCAGTGGTGACAGAGTTCCCTATCCTCAGTGCAGTGGGCAGCTGGGAGGAGGTGATCTTATTCTCTGTGGACTTTACAGTGTCCCAGAACTGTTTTGAGTTTGTGTTGCAGGAAGCAAAATTCTGCTTGAAAAAGCTAGCCTTAGCTTTTCTAACTGCCTGTGTATATTGGTTTCTAACTTCCCTGAAAAGTTGCATATCACAGGGCTGTTCGAAGCTAATGCAGAACGCCATAGGATGTTTTTGTGTTGGTTAAGGGCAGTCAGGTCTGGAGAGAACCAAGGGCCAAATCTGTTCCTGGTTTTACATTTTTTGAATGGGGCATGCTTATTTAAGATGGTGAGGAAGGCAATTTTTTTTAAATAACCAGGCATCCTCTACTGACGGGATGAGGTCAATATCCTTCCAGGATACCCGGGCCAGGTCGATTAGAAAGGCCTGCTCGCTGAAGTGTTTCAGGGAGCGTTTGACAGAGATGAGTGGAGGTTGCTTGACCGCTGACACATTACGGATGCAGACAATCAAATCAAATGTATTTATATAGCCCTTCGTACATCAGCTTATATCTCAAAGTGCTGTACAGAATCCCAGCCTAAAACCCCAAACAGCAAGCAATGCAGGTGTAGAAGCAGGCAATGAGGCAGTGATCGCTGAGATCTTGGTTGAAAACAGAGGTGTATTTAGAGGGCAAGTTGGTTAGGATGATATCTATCAGGGTGCCCGTGTTTACGGCTTTGGGGTGGTACCTGGTAGGTTCATTGCTAATTTGTGTGAGATTGAGGGCATTAAACTTAGATTGTAGGATGGCTGGGGTGTTAAGCATGTTCCAGTTTAGGTCACCTAGCAGCACGAGCTCTGAAGATAGATGGAGGGCAATAAGTTCACGTATAGTGTCCAGAGCACAGCTGGGGGCAATCCTTGTCTTTCGTTATTAAATCTGCAATACACTAATATGATGGTTCACTGTTCAATGTTGTCATTTCACTACTCAGTTTGTCCACTTGACCTAATTCATCATCCGTCCAGGGGGCTCTGCATGCTGGTCAACAATTGTTTAATTCATCATCTGTCCAGGGGGCTCTGCATGCTGGCCAACAATTGTTTAATTCATCATCTGTCCAGGGGGCTCTGCATGCTGGTCAACAATTGTTTAATTCATCATCTGTCCAGGGGGCTCTGCATGCTGGTCAACAATTGTTTAATTCATCATCTGTCCAGGGGGCTCTGCATGCTGGTCAACAATTGAATCCTACAGACAAAGAACCATATGTGACATTTTTTCCATTTTAAGATAATCAGTTATTTTTATATTATTAATTGTGTGTACCACATTAGGTGTTTTATGGTTGACAAATAATTCACCATACTCATATCTTCCAACAACAATTTATATTTTTTTGTTATTTCAAATAATACTTTTTTTATTGCCATTTTAAGTTTTAGAATGTGGAAGAACAGTATATCTCCAGTGATGATCTCAGTTTGTGGAAGAACAGTATCTCCAGTGATGATCTCAGTTTGTGGAAGAACAGTATATCTCCAGTGATGATCTCAGTTTGTGGAAGAACAGTATATCTCCAGTGATGATCTCAGTTTGTGGAAGAACAGTATATCTCCAGTGATGATCTCAGTTTGTGGAAGAACAGTATCTCCAGTGATGATCTCAGTTTGTGGAAGAACAGTATATCTCCAGTGATGATCTCAGTTTGTGGAAGAACAGTATATCTCCAGTGATGATCTCAGTTTGTGGAAGAACAGTATCTCCAGTGATGATCTCAGTTTGTGGAAGAACAGTATATCTCCAGTGATGATCTCAGTTTGTGGAAGAACAGTATATCTCCAGTGATGATCTCAGTTTGTGGAAGAACAGTATATCTCCAGTGATGTTTGTGGAAGAACAGTATCTCCAGTGATCTCAGTTTGTGGAAGAACAGTATATCTCCAGTGATGATCTCAGTTTGTGGAAGAACAGTATATCTCCAGTGATGATCTCAGTTTGTGGAAGAACAGTATCTCCAGTGATGATCTCAGTTTGTGGAAGAACAGTATCTCCAGTGATGATCTCAGTTTGTGGAAGAACAGTATATCTCCAGTGATGATCTCAGTTTGTGGAAGAACAGTATATCTCCAGTGATGATCTCAGTTTGTGGAAGAACAGTATATCTCCAGTGATGATCTCAGTTTGTGGAAGAACAGTATATCTCCAGTGATGATCTCAGTTTGTGGAAGAACAGTATATCTCCAGTGATGATCTCAGTTTGTGGAAGAACAGTATATCTCCAGTGATGATCTCAGTTTGTGGAAGAACAGTATATCTCCAGTGATGATCTCAGTTTGTGGAAGAACAGTATATCTCCAGTGATGATCTCAGTTTGTGGAAG
>NC_056436.1:63608963-63711409 GCF_018296145.1 Oncorhynchus tshawytscha | reverse complement strand
TATATGTGACATTTTGCATGACTCTTGTAAGATGTCCTTTTTTAACACCTGGTATGATGTTTAAGTACTTTTAAGTACAGATGCCCTTCATGTAAATAACTTAAATGCAATATGCAGTTAATTAATTTGTATGGAGGTTCATTTAAAGGTGGTCTATCAACTTTAGCACTGATGACTATTCTTAAAAGTTGAGTCATGAAATCTTAGTCTCATTTCAAATGAAGCCCTCAATGTGAACATACCAAAGAATAACTACAAAATAGAATACAATTAAATGAATTCAATCAAAACAAGCACAACTTGTACATATTAAATATGGATCAATGTGATGTGCCAAGATGCATGTCCATTATGCAGGTCCCCAAGGTCAATATTACAAAACGTTCAGAAAACCATTCTCTTTAAGTTTAACACTATGATCAGCAATTAAGTTGTGAATTGCGTTAAACCCATGCTAAAGGCAAGAAATGTCCTTCTGCACTGAGGTGACAGCAGTAAATAAGTATTAACTGCTTAGAGTTCATGCTAAATGTGGTGACAGAGAGACACTATATTGTAATGAATAAAAAAGGGAATCCAGATCAAATGAATACTCACATACTGTATGTGATGACTTATTTGTTTTTAATTCATTCAGATTAAAAAAGGTCCAAATGATCACACACAAAATAATTATCAACAGAACACATTGTACATAACATTTTCTACACTAGGAACAACATCTTAAAATGAAATTAATTCAATATATTGTGCTGGTTCAAATCATACACAAATTGATTCACATAGAAAACACCTACGATACATTTAATTTCCTACAATAGGGGTGACATGTCTTCTGAAATGTATACAGATTCAACATACTACAGTATACAGGTTCAGGGGATCATAAACTCACAGAAAAAACGGTTCATTATGTAGCTTGGTTTAACAACAAATGATTCACTCTGCAGTGATTCATAAAAAGAGCGTGCAGCAGCTGGCAAGAAGTTGAGCAGGTCATCAGATCTTGTTACTTGTTTTTTTTGATGGGCAGAGGACTCTCATATGCTCTAGGGTAGTGGCTTGCAAAATAGGGAGGTTGAGGTGTAGCTCCTTGTTTTGGTTTGGAGATCAGCCACGATTTCCATCCCTCAAATAGTCTGTGGCTCTGTCTGGCGTACAGATTCCAAGGATCCTCAACTGAAATTAGAACAGAAACATTTTAAGTTCCTGACATCAATAACTTTCACAGTCAAGCATTAGGATATTTTATTGTTAGAACAACATGTTGCGTGTTGATGGGATGTTAGTAAACTATTCTCTGTGCAATACCTGTGACTTTTAACCACCTCACTGAGGTCATCTGTAGTCCAGCTGGTCGCTTGAGGACAGAATCTGGGAGGTGCCTGAAGTCTTCACATTGCATCCTCATCACCTTGAATGGTTTTGCTGGTTGTGCTTCAAGTATCATCTTTGAAACATCATCAGGTGTATGAAGGACTGACACCTTGTGCCTCTTCTCGATGGTGGCAAAAGATCCATCACAAGGAAGAAAAGAATGACCAGAGACCATGAACTTCTGCTCAACCTGGGTAAAGTAACCCATAGAGATGAGCATCGACATCAGATTGAGCATCCGCCAGTTGTTATTCTGCCCACAGCATCTGTCACTGAATATGATCAACTTGCACACCTCTGGTTTGGTGAGTGGCGTGAATTTTGTCTTCACCCACTTCATTATGCAGCTTGCCACCTCAATGGACCCTCGGTGTGCAATCCCCTCATACCAAACACACATGTATGCAGGATCTTCTTTTCCAAGTTCCTGGATGCAAAAGTTAAAATGTGACAGCTGCTGCTGGTAGTAGACATTGGAGTGGGTCAGATTAGGGGTGTACATCACCCCCTGTAGATCCACCGAAATGACATGGCAGTCAGCATTGGCTTTAGCCCACTCAGTGTCACTTTGAAGCTGTGTGTAGGCCTTTTCGGCTTTTCGATGGTGCAACTCACTTTCAACTGCAATCTTCCTCTTCTCCTCTTCAGATGTTGCTGCTGACATCTTAGTGAAGAATGCGTCACATTTGCCACAGGTGTCACTCCTGAGTTGGCCGAAATTGAGACTCTGCTGTTTGAAAATGTCCCTATAAACCCAGAATTTTACAGATGTGGTATTCTTCTCTTTGTAGAGTCGGTACATTCGCAACAAATTCAGATCAGGGCTGAGGTATTCTGTGTACATCCCCCTTCATCTGAGAGTAGTGGTTCTGGGTTCTTGGGAAAGATAGAATGTGCTCCTTGATGCCCTCTTTCACTGTAGCATGTATCCGATGTGGCCTGTAAGGAGACAACAAGGTGTTGTTAAACTTGTATTCTCTCAATGGTCTAGGGACCTGCCTTAGAGTGCAACTGTGTCGCTATAACCGGGGTACAAATCCCGGTCACGGCATTGCCGTTTGTGGCCGGGGGGTCCTGTAGGGCGGCGAGAATTAGGCCAGTGCTGTCCGGTGGGAGGGGGAAGGTAATCGGCACTCAGTCCTCAATGCTCAGGTGGTAGTTGGACAGCTTAGTTACCATCATTTAAAAGTTTAAAAGTAATAAACATTTTTATATTTTTGTTTCAGAATTCGCTATTTATCCATTCGATACTCTATGTTAATGTTTAGAAGATTGTTTAGAGCACTGCTATAGTGAAATAATCCAGGCTGGAATCCATAGCGCATTACCTATTGCTATGCTACCCTCTTCCATCTTCTAAAGGAGACCTAGCCTCAGTAGCCTGATCTGGAGACCCTGCAACCTCACCTGACTCAGCTAACTTTTCCTGAATAACCTGACCAAAACAATTACATTTCAATTAGCAGGTTATTAAAAACTAGTACAGAGAATACAATATGTTTGTAATTGATATTCATATAGACATTAATTCATATTTTCACTTGCCTGAAGACGGCTGTTGGTTAGCTGGAACACAGACATGAAAGTAACCTTGCACACATTCAATCTCTTGCCTGCTTGCTGTACATGGTATTTGAAGGTTTGTTTCCGTCGTTTGTTCTCCTTTGTATCCTCAGGTTTACGTCTCCGTTTCACCTCATGCTGCAATAAAAATGGACAATGATGAATTCAGAATTTAATATACTGTAGCACATTCAGGATATTGCTTGATCAGGACCTCCATCTTTCACACACTCCCAATCTATACCCAGAATGAGTTTGTATTGCACCATTGTGTATCACAGCACTTTGAGAGTTAACGTTAATGTACGTATCATTACTGTCAAAGTTAAACTATGCAAGTGTTCAATATAGCTTTTATTATAATAATAGGCGTTTTGTCTTATTTCAAACCTGTTCTAAGCCAGAGAGAATCAACGCTTGTTGTTTCTCGTATGGGACAGTGTAGAAACTGTTGAACAGATGCAGCTTGCGTTCATCAGTCAACTTTCCACGATCCTTTCTGCACGTCGTGGAACACGCTCTTCCCTGCAGGATACAGTCTAACGTTACATATAACTAGCTAGCTACTGTAGCCATGTCGAATCATCCGGTGGACGGAGAAAAAGTAGCTAGCTATGTTTCTTCTATAATCTAGCAATAACATTTGTAACGATAATGTATGAGTTAGTAGCCAACGAACTTTAGCTAATATGTTTTCTCTATAGTTACAAATTAGACAACCCAGAACATACATGTTAGTTACTGTACTCTATAGCTAGCTAGCTTGATTGTTTGATATACTGTTCTTCCACATACCTCTTTTGGACAGCTTTTCCCAGTTTTTTTCTTAACCCTTATGATTTGTATAGGGTTTTCTTGACCCTTACGATTTGTATAGGGTTTTCTTAACCCTTATGATTTGTATAGGGTTTTCTTGACCCTTATGATTTGTATAGGGTTTTCTTAACCCTTATGATTTGTATAGGGTTTTCTTGACCCTTACGATTTGTATAGGGTTTTCTTAACCCTTATGATTTGTATAGGGTTTTCTTAACCCTTATGATTTGTATAGGGTTTTCTTAACCCTTATGATTTGTATAGGGGATTTGTAGGGTTTTCTTAACCCTTATGATTTGTATAGGGTTTTCTTAACCCTTATGATTTGTATAGGGTTTTCTTAACCCTTATGATTTGTATAGGGTTTTCTTAACCCTTATGATTTGTATAGGGTTTTCTTAACCCTTATGATTTGTATAGGGTTTTCTTAACCCTTATGATTTGTATAGGGTTTTCTTAACCCTTATGATTTGTATAGGGTTTTCTTAACCCTTATGATTTGTATAGGGTTTTCTTAACCCTTATGATTTGTATAGGGTTTTCTTAACCCTTATGATTTGTATAGGGTTTTCTTAACCCTTATGATTTGTATTCTTAACCCTTATGATTTGTATAGGGTTTTCTTAACCCTTATGATTTGTATAGGGTTTTCTTAACCCTTATGATTTGTATAGGGTTTTCTTAACCCTTATGATTTGTATAGGGTTTTCTTAACCCTTATGATTTGTATAGGGTTTTCTTAACCCTTATGTATAGGGTTTTCTTTTGTATAGGGTTTTCTTAACCCTTATGATTTGTATAGGGTTTTCTTAACCCTTATGATTTGTATAGGGTTTTCTTAACCCTTATGATTTGTATAGGGTTTTCTTAACCCTTATGATTTGTATAGGGTTTTCTTAACCCTTATGATTTGTATAGGGTTTTCTTAACCCTTATGATTTGTATAGGGTTTTCTTAACCCTTATGATTTGTATAGGGTTTTCTTAACCCTTATGATTTGTATAGGGTTTTCTTAACCCTTATGATTTGTATAGGGTTTTCTTAACCCTTATGATTTGTATAGGGTTTTCTTAACCCTTATGATTTGTATAGGGTTTTCTTTTGATTTGTATAGGGTTTTCTTTTATAGGGTTTTCTTGACCCTTATGATTTGTATAGGGTTTTCTTAACCCTTATGATTTGTATAGGGTTTTCTTAACCCTTATGATTTGTATAGGGTTTTCTTAACCCTTATGATTTGTATAGGGTTTTCTTAACCCTTATGATTTGTATAGGGTTTTCTTAACCCTTATGATTTGTATAGGGTTTTCTTAACCCTTATGATTTGTATAGGGTTTTCTTGACCCTTATGATTTGTATAGGGTTTTCTTAACCCTTATGATTTGTATAGGTTTTCTTTTTATGATTTGTATAGGGTTTTCCCTTATGATTTGTATAGGGTTTTCTTAACCCTTATGATTTGTATAGGGTTTTCTTAACCCTTATGATTTGTATAGGGTTTTCTTAACCCTTATGATTTGTATAGGGTTTTCTTAACCCTTATGATTTGTATAGGGTTTTCTTAACCCTTATGATTTGTATAGGGTTTTCTTAACCCTTATGATTTGTATAGGGTTTTCTTAACCCTTATGATTTGTATAGGGTTTTTTCTTTGACCCTTATGATTTGTATAGGGTTTTCTTAACCCTTATGATTTGTATAGGGTTTTCTTAACCCTTATGATTTGTATAGGGTTTTCTTAACCCTTATGATTTTTAGGGTTGTTTTCTTAACCCTTATGATTTGTATAGGGTTTTCTTAACCCTTATGATTTGTATAGGGTTTTCTTCTTAACCCTTATGATTTGTATAGGATTTGTATAGGGTTTTCTTAACCCTTATGATTTGTATAGGGTTTTCTTAACCCTTATGATTTGTATAGGGTTTTTTCTTATGATTTTATACCCTTATGATTTGTATAGGGTTTTCTTAACCCTTATGATTTGTATAGGGTTTTCTTAACCCTTATGATTTGTATAGGGTTTTCTTAACCCTTATGATTTGTATAGGGTTTTCTTAACCCTTATGATTTTAGGGTTTTCTTAACCCTTATGGGTTTTTTCTTAACCCTTATGATTTGTATAGGGTTTTCTTAACCCTTATGATTTTTGTATAGGGTTTTCTTAACCCTTATGATTTGTATAGGGTTTTCTTAACCCTTATGATTTGTATAGGGTTTTCTTAACCCTTATGATTTGTATAGGGTTTTCTTAACCCTTATGATTTGTATAGGGTTTTCTTAACCCTTATGATTTGTATAGGGTTTTCTTAACCCTTATGATTTGTATAGGGTTTTCTTAACCCTTATGATTTGTATAGGGTTTTCTTAACCCTTATGATTTGTATAGGGTTTTTTCTTATGATTTTAAGGGTTTTCCCTTATGATTTGTATAGGGTTTTCTTAACCCTTATGATTTGTATAGGGTTTTCTTAACCCTTATGATTTGTATAGGGTTTTCTTAACCCTTATGATTTGTATAGGGTTTTCTTAACCCTTATGATTTGTATAGGGTTTTCTTAACCCTTATGATTTGTATAGGGTTTTCTTAACCCTTATGATTTGTATAGGGTTTTCTTAACCTTATGATTTTATGATTTGTATAGGGTTTTCTTAACCCTTATGATTTGTATAGGGTTTTCTTAACCCTTATGATTTGTATAGGGTTTTCTTAACCCTTATGATTTGTATAGGGTTTTCTTAACCCTTATGATTTGTATAGGGTTTTCTTAACCCTTATGATTTGTATAGGGTTTTCTTAACCCTTATGATTTGTATAGGGTTTTCTTAACCCTTATGATTTGTATAGGGTTTTCTTAACCCTTATGATTTGTATAGGGTTTTTTCTTATGATTTGTATGATTTGTATAGGGTTTTCTTAACCCTTATGATTTGTATAGGGTTTTCTTAACCCTTATGATTTGTATAGGGTTTTCTTAACCCTTATGATTTGTATAGGGTTTTCTTAACCCTTATGATTTGTATAGGGTTTTCTTAACCCTTATGATTTGTATAGGGTTTTCTTAACCCTTATGATTTGTATAGGGTTTTCTTAACCCTTATGATTTGTATAGGGTTTTCTTAACCCTTATGATTTGTATAGGGTTTTCTTAACCCTTATGATTTGTATAGGGTTTTCTTAACCCTTATGATTTGTATAGGGTTTTCTTAACCCTTATGATTTGTATAGGGTTTTCTTAACCCTTATGATTTGTATAGGGTTTTCTTAACCCTTATGATTTGTATAGGGTTTTCTTAACCCTTATGATTTGTATAGGGTTTTCTTAACCCTTATGATTTGTATAGGGTTTTCTTTATTTGTATAGGGTTTTTTCCCTTATGATTTGTATAGGGTTTTCTTAACCCTTATGATTTGTATAGGGTTTTCTTAACCCTTATGATTTGTATAGGGTTTTCTTAACCCTTATGATTTTATGATTTGTATAGGGTTTTCTTAACCCTTATGATTTGTATAGGGTTTTCTTAACCCTTATGATTTGAGGGTTTTCTTTTATGATTTGTATAGGGTTTTCTTAACCCTTATGATTTGTATAGGGTTTTCTTAACCCTTATGATTTGTATAGGGTTTTCTTAACCCTTATGATTTGTATAGGGTTTTCTTAACCCTTATGATTTGAGGGTTTTCTTTTGTATAGGGTTTTCTTAACCCTTATGATTTGTATAGGGTTTTCTTAACCCTTATGATTTGTATAGGGTTTTCTTAACCCTTATGATTTGTATAGGGTTTTCTTAACCCTTATGATTTGTATAGGGTTTTCTTAACCCTTATGATTTGTATAGGGTTTTCTTAACCCTTATGATTTGTATAGGGTTTTCTTAACCCTTATGATTTGTATAGGGTTTTCTTAACCTTTATGATTTGTATAGGGTTTTCTTAACCCTTATGATTTGTATAGGGTTTTCTTAACCCTTATGATTTGTATAGGGTTTTTTCTTAACCCTTATGATTTGTATAGGGTTTTCTTAACCCTTATGATTTGTATAGGGTTTTCTTAACCCTTATGATTTGTATAGGGTTTTCTTAACCCTTATGATTTGTATAGGGTTTTCTTAACCCTTATGATTTTATGATTTGTATAGGGTTTTCTTAACCCTTATGATTTGTATAGGGTTTTCTTAACCCTTATGATTTGTATAGGGTTTTCTTAACCCTTATGATTTTTAGGTATGATTTGGGTTTTCTTAACCCTTATGATTTGTATAGGGTTTTCTTAACCCTTATGATTTGTATAGGGTTTTCTTAACCCTTATGATTTGTATAGGGTTTTCTTAACCCTTATGATTTAGGGTTTTCTTAACCCTTATGATTTGTATAGGGTTTTCTTAACCCTTATGATTTGTATAGGGTTTTCTTAACCCTTATGATTTTAGGGTTTTCTTAACCCTTATGATTTGTATAGGGTTTTCTTAACCCTTATGATTTGTATAGGGTTTTCTTAACCCTTATGATTTGTATAGGGTTTTCTTAACCCTTATGATTTGTATAGGGTTTTCTTAACCCTTATGATTTGTATAGGGTTTTCTTAACCCTTATGATTTGTATAGGGTTTTCTTAACCCTTATGATTTGTATAGGGTTTTCTTAACCCTTATGATTTGTATAGGGTTTTCTTAACCCTTATGATTTGTATAGGGTTTTCTTAACCCTTATGATTTGTATAGGGTTTTCTTAACCCTTATGATTTGTATAGGGTTTTCTTAACCCTTATGATTTGTATAGGGTTTTCTTAACCCTTATGATTTGTATAGGGTTTTCTTAACCCTTATGATTTGTATAGGGTTTTCTTAACCCTTATGATTTGTATAGGGTTTTCTTAACCCTTATGATTTGTATAGGGTTTTCTTAACCCTTATGATTTGTATAGGGTTTTCTTAACCCTTATGATTTGTATAGGGTTTTCTTAACCCTTATGATTTGTATAGGGTTTTCTTAACCCTTATGATTTGTATAGGGTTTTCCTGCATCCCGTAAGATCTTCCTTTGTTTGTCTTTCCATTCTTTTAGTTTTGTTTTACGTTTCTTTCCCACATTTCTGTGATTTTCATCAGCAACAGAGACGTTGTGCACTTGTCCATCCATTCTGAGTTGTGCACATAAACGGTTATTCCACGAGAGCCTATCTTTAAATTTAACATTATTGTTAATTAGCACGTGGAAAGCTTGTGAAACCGGTTCACTATAGAACAATGGTGTCCAATAATGATTTTTCATGTATATCTCTTTTTTTTTAATGTCACATATGGTTCTTCGTCTGTAGGATTCAATTGTTTAATTCATCATCCGTCCATCATCCGTCCATCATCCGTCTGCATGCATCTCCTTATACACATCAGACCAACATACATGTTTTACATCGTCAACAAAAGAGTTGAGGAAACATTTTATATGATCTCTTGTAAATAACGCTAGGCCCCTGCCTTTGGTACTTGGGCTTTCCTTGTTGTTTTCACAATGTTCTGGTCACTACAGCCAATGGGAACTGATATTGCTTCAGAGCAAAGCTCTACTGCATTAGTGAATATGTCACAGATCCAACACTATTGGTATATAATATATTTGGGTGAACGCTTTGTTTCAATTAAGGATTCTAGCTTTAAGAATCCTCACGATCACATTCACATGTGTACAGCACCAGAGAGTAGACTACTTAGAGATGTTTATTAACATGTAACAGAGCAGGAAGAAGAGAAGAGAGGGATGTTTATTAACATGTAACAGAGCAGGAAGGAGAGAAGAGAGGGAGTGTGTTTATTAACATGTAACAGAGCAGGAAGGAGAGAATAGGGGGAGTGATGTTTATTAACATGTAACAGAGCAGGAAGGAGAGAAGAGAGGGAGTGTGTTTATTAACATGCAACAGAGCAGGAAGAGAGAAGAGAGGGAGTGATGTTTATTAACATGTAACAGAGCAGGAAGGAGAGAAGAGAGGGAGTGTGTTTATTAACATGTAACAGAGCAGGAAGGAGAGAAGAGAGGGAGTGTTTATTAACATGTAACAGAGCAGGAAGGAGAGAAGAGAGGGATGTTTATTAACATGTAACAGAGCAGGAAGGAGAGAAGAGAGGAAGTGTGATGTTTATTAACATGTAACAGAGCAGGAAGGAGAGAAGAGAGGAAGTGTGTTTATTAACATGTAACAGAGCAGGAAGGAGAGAAGAGAGGGAGTGTGTTTATTAACATGTAACAGAGCAGGAAGGAGAGAAGAGTAACAGAGTGATGTTTATTAACATGTAACAGAGCAGGAAGGAGAGAAGAGAGGTAGTGATGTTTATTAACATGTAACAGAGCAGGAAGGAGAGAATAGGGGAGTGTGTTTATTAACATGTAACAGAGCAGGAAGGAGAGAAGAGGGAGTGATGTTTATTAACATGTAACAGAGCAGGAAGGAGAGAAATTAGTGTGTTTATTAACATGTAACAGAGCAGGAAGGAGGAGAAGAGAGGGAGTGATGTTTATTAACATGTAACAGAGCAGGAAGGAGAGAAGAGAGGGAGTGTGTTTATTAACATGTAACAGAGCAGGAAGGAGAGACGAGAGGGAGTGTGTTTATTAACATGTAACAGAGCAGGAAGGAGAGAAGAGAGGGAGTGTGTTTATTAACATGTAACAGAGCAGGAAGGAGAGAAGAGAGGGATGTTTATTAACATGTAACAGAGCAGGAAGGAGAGAAGAGGGGAAGAGTGATGTTTATTAACATGTAACAGAGCAGGAAGGAGAGAAGAGGGAGTGATGTTTATTAACATGTAACAGAGCAGGAAGGAGAGAAGAGAGGGAGTGTGTCTATTAACATGCAACAGAGCAGGAAGGAGAGAAGAGAGGGAGTGTGTTTATTAACATGCAACAGAGCAGGAGCAGGAGAGAAGAGATTACTGTGTGTTTATTAACATGTAACAGAGCAGGAAGGAGAGAAGAGACTGTCAATCAACTAACAGTGTGTTTATTAACATGTAACAGAGCAGGAAGGAGAGAAGAGGTAGTGATGTTTATTAACATGTAACAGAGCAGGAAGGAGAGAAGAGTAGTGTGTTTATTAACATGTAACAGAGCAGGAAGGAGAGAATATTAGTGATGTTTATTAACATGTAACAGAGCAGGAAGGAGAGAGAGGGAGTGATGTTTATTAACATGTAACAGAGCAGGAAGGAGAGAGAGAGGGAGTGATGTTTATTAACATGTAACAGAGCAGGAAGGAGAGAAGAGGTAGTGATGTTTATTAACATGTAACAGAGCAGGAAGGATATTACTTCAATTAACAGAGAGAGAGGGAGTGATGTTTATTAACATGTAACAGAGCAGGAAGGAGAGAAGAGAGGGAGTGTGTTTATTAACATGTAACAGAGCAGGAAGGAGGGAAGAGAGGGAGTGTGATGTTTATTAACATGTAACAGAGCAGGAAGGAGAGAAGAGAGGAAGTGTGATGTTTATTAACATGTAACAGAGCAGGAAGAAGAGAAGAGAGGGAGTGTTTATTAACATGTAACAGAGCAGGAAGGAGAGAAGAGGGAGTGTGTTTATTAACATGTAACACAGCAGGAAGGAGAGAAGAGAGGGAGTGTTTATTAACATGTAACAGAGCAGGAAGGAGAGACGAGAGGGAGTGTGTTTATTAACATGTAACAGAGCAGGAAGGAGAGAAGAGAGGGAGTTTATTAACATGTGTTTATTAACATGTAACAGAGCAGGAAGGAGAGAAGAGAGGGAGTGATGTTTATTAACATGTAACAGAGCAGGAAGGAGAGAAGAGAGGGAGTGTGTTTATTAACATGTAACAGAGCAGGAAGGAGAGAAGAGAGGGAGTGTGTTTATTAACATGTAACAGAGCAGGAAGGAGAGAAGAGAGGGATGTTTATTAACATGTAACAGAGCAGGAAGGAGAGAAGAGAGGGATGTTTATTAACATGTAACAGAGCAGGAAGGAGAGAAGAGAGGGAGTGTGTTTATTAACATGTAACAGAGCAGGAAGGAGAGAAGAGAGGGAGTGTTTATTAACATGTAACAGAGCATTAACATGTAACAGAGCAGGAAGGAGAGAAGAGAGACTGTGTCTATTAACATGTAACAGAGCAGGAAGGAGGGAAGAGAGGGAGTGATGTTTATTAACATGTAACAGAGCAGGAAGGAGAGAAGAGAGGGAGTGATGTTTATTAACATGTAACAGAGCAGGAAGGAGAGAAGAGAGGGAGTGATGTTTATTAACATGTAACAGAGCAGGAAGGAGAGAAGAGAGGGAGTGATGTTTATTAACATGTAACAGAGCAGGAAGGAGAGAAGAGAGGGAGTGTGTTTATTAACATGTAACAGAGCAGGAAGGAGAGAAGAGAGGATGTTTATTAACATGTGATGTTTATTAACATGTAACAGAGCAGGAAGGAGAGAAGAGAGGGAGTGATGTTTATTAACATGTAACAGAGCAGGAAGGAGAGAAGAGAGGGTGTTATTAACATGTGTGTTTATTAACATGTAACAGAGCAGGAAGGAGAGAAGAGAGGGAGTGTGTTTATTAACATGTAACAGAGCAGGAAGGAGAGAAGAGAGGGATGTTTATTAACATGTAACAGAGCAGGAAGGAGAGAAGAGGGGGATGTTTATTAACATGTAACAGAGCAGGAAGGAGAGAAGAGAGGGAGTGTGTTTATTAACATGTAACAGAGCAGGAAGGAGAGAAGAGAGAGGTTTATTACTGTGTGTTTATTAACATGTAACAGAGCAGGAAGGAGAGAAGAGAGGGAGTGTGTTTATTAACATGTAACAGAGCAGGAAGGAGAGAAGAGACGTGTGTTTATTAACATGTAACAGAGCAGGAAGGAGAGAAGAGAGGGAGTGTGTTTATTAACATGTAACAGAGCAGGAAGGAGAGAAGAGAGGTAGTGTGTTTATTAACATGTAACAGAGCAGGAAGGAGAGAAGAGAGGTGACAGTGATGTTTATTAACATGTAACAGAGCAGGAAGGAGAGAGAGAGGGAGGATGTGATGTTTATTAACATGTAACAGAGCAGGAAGGAGAGAAGAGAGGAAGTGTGTTTATTAACATGTAACAGAGCAGGAAGGAGAGAAGAGAGGGAGTGTGTTTATTAACATGTAACAGAGCAGGAAGGAGAGAAGAGATTACTGTCCAATCAACTAACATGTAACAGAGAGTGTTTATTAACATGTAACAGAGCAGGAAGGAGAGAAGAGAGGGAGTGTGTTTATTAACATGTAACAGAGCAGGAAGGATTACTGTCAATCAACTAACAGAAGAAGAGGGAGTGTGTTTATTAACATGTAACAGAGCAGGAAGGAGAGAAGAGAGGGAGTGTGTTTATTAACATGTAACAGAGCAGGAAGGAGAGAAGAGAGGGAGTGTGTTTATTAACATGTAACAGAGCAGGAAGGAGAGAAGAGAGGGAGTGTGTTTATTAACATGTAACAGAGCAGGAAGGAGAGAAGAGAGGGAGTGTGTTTATTAACATGTAACAGAGCAGGAAGGAGAGAAGAGAGGGAGTGATGTTTATTAACATGTAACAGAGCAGGAAGGAGAGAAGAGGTAGTGATGTTTATTAACATGTAACAGAGCAGGAAGGAGAGAAGAGAGGGAGTGTGTTTATTAACATGTAACAGAGCAGGAAGGAGAGAAGAGAGGGAGTGTGTTTATTAACATGTAACAGAGCAGGAAGGAGAGAAGAGAGGGATGTTTATTAACATGTAACAGAGCAGGAAGGAGAGAAGAGAGGGAGTGTGTTTATTAACATGTAACAGAGCAGGAAGGAGAGAAGAGAGGGAGTGTGTTTATTAACATGTAACAGAGCAGGAAGGAGAGAAGAGAGGGATGTTTATTAACATGTAACAGAGCAGGAAGGAGAGAGATTAACAGTAAGGAAGTGTAGTGTTTATTAACATGTAACAGAGCAGGAAGGAGAGAAGAGAGGGAGTGTGTTTATTAACATGTAACAGAGCAGGAAGGAGACAAGAGAGGAGTGTGTTTATTAACATGTAACAGAGCAGGAAGAAGAGAAGAGAGGGAGTGTTTATTAACATGTAACAGAGCAGGAAGGAGAGAAGAGAGGGAGTGTGTTTATTAACATGTAACAGAGCAGGAAGGAGAGAAGAGAGGGAGTGTGTTTATTAACATGTAACAGAGCAGGAAGGAGAGAAGAGGGAGTGTGTTTATTAACATGTAACAGAGCAGGAAGGAGAGAAGAGAGGGAGTGTGTTTATTAACATGTAACAGAGCAGGAAGGAGAGAAGAGAGGGAGTGTGTTTATTAACATGTAACAGAGCAGGAAGGAGAGAAGAGAGGGAGTGTGTTTATTAACATGTAACAGAGCAGGAAGGAGAGAAGAGAGGGAGTGTGTTTATTAACATGTAACAGAGCAGGAAGGAGAGAAGAGAGGGAGTGTGTTTATTAACATGTAACAGAGCAGGAAGGAGAGAAGGGGGAGTGTGTTTATTAACATGTAACAGAGCAGGAAGGAGAGAAGAGAGGGAGTGTGTTTATTAACATGTAACAGAGCAGGAAGGAGAGAAGAGAGGGAGTGTGTTTATTAACATGTAACAGAGCAGGAAGGAGAGAAGAGAGGGAGTGTGTTTATTAACATGTAACAGAGCAGGAAGGAGCAGGAAGAGAGGGAGTGTGTTTATTAACATGTAACAGAGCAGGAAGGAGAGAAGAGAGGGAGTGTGTTTATTAACATGTAACAGAGCAGGAAGGAGAGAAGAGAGGGAGTGTGTTTATTAACATGTAACAGAGCAGGAAGTCAATCAACTAACAGAAGAGAGAGGAGTGTGTTTATTAACATGTAACAGAGCAGGAAGGAGAGAAGAGAGGGAGTGTGTTTATTAACATGTAACAGAGCAGGAAGGAGAGAAGAGAGGGATGTTTATTAACATGTAACAGAGCAGGAAGGAGAGAAGAGGGGGATGTTTATTAACATGTAACAGAGCAGGAAGGAGAGAAGGGAGGAAGTGTGATGTTTATTAACATGTAACAGAGCAGGAAGAAGAGGAGAGGGAGTGTGTCTATTAACATGTAACAGAGCAGGAAGGAGAGACGAGAGGGAGTGTGTTTATTAACATGTAACAGAGCAGGAAGGAGGGAAGAGAGGGAGTGTGTTTATTAACATGTAACAGAGCAGGAAGGAGAGAAGAGAGGGATGTTTATTAACATGTAACAGAGCAGGAAGGAGTTTACTAACAGAACAGAGGGATGATGTTTATTAACATGTAACAGAGCAGGAAGGAGAGAGAGAGAGGAAGTGTGATGTTTATTAACATGTAACAGAGCAGGAAGGAGAGAAGAGAGGAGTGTGTTTATTAACATGTAACAGAGCAGGAAGGAGAGAAGAGAGGGAGTGTGTTTATTAACATGTAACAGAGCAGGAAGGAGAGAGAGAGGGAGTGTGTTTATTAACATGTAACAGAGCAGGAAGGAGAGAAGAGAGGGAGTGTGTTTATTAACATGTAACAGAGCAGGAAGGAGAGAAGAGACTAACATGTAGGAGTGTGTTTATTAACATGTAACAGAGCAGGAAGGAGAGAAGAGAGGGAGTGTGTTTATTAACATGCAACAGAGCAGGAAGGAGAGAAGAGAGGAAGTGTGTTTATTAACATGTAACAGAGCAGGAAGGAGAGAAGAGAGGGAGTGTGTTTATTAACATGTAACAGAGCAGGAAGGAGAGAAGAGAGGGAGTGTGTTTATTAACATGCAACAGAGCAGGAAGGAGAGAAGAGAGGGAGTGTGTTATTAACATGTAACAGAGCAGGAAGGAGAGAAGAGAGGGAGTGTGTTTATTAACATGTAACAGAGCAGGAAGGAGAGAAGAGAGGGAGTGTGTTTATTAACATGTAACAGAGCAGGAAGGAGAGAAGAGAGGGAGTGTGTTTATTAACATGTAACAGAGCAGGAAGGAGAGAAGAGAGGGAGCGTGTTTATTAACATGTAACAGAGCAGGAAGGAGAGAAGAGAGGGAGCGTGTTTATTAACATGTAACAGAGCAGGAAGGAGAGAAGAGGGAGCGTTTTTATTAACATGTAACAGAGCAGGAAGGAGAGAAGAGAGGAAGTGTGTTTATTAACATGTAACAGAGCAGGAAGGAGAGAAGAGAGGAAGTGTGTTTATTAACATGTAACAGAGCAGGAAGGAGAGAAGAGAGGAAGTGTGTTTATTAACATGTAACAGAGCAGGAAGGAGAGAAGAGAGGAAGTGTGTTTATTAACATGTAACAGAGCAGGAAGGAGAGAAGAGAGGCAGTGTGTTTATTAACATGTAACAGAGCAGGAAGGAGAGAAGAGAGTGGGAGTGCTGAGTTCCAAACTGCCTCTGGAAGCAACGTCAGCACAAGAACTGTTCGTCGAGAGCTTCATGAAATGGGTTTCCATGGCCGAGCAGCCGCACACATAACTAAGTTCACCATGTGTAATTCTAACTGTTTGGAGTGGTGTAAAGCTCGCCACCATTGGAATCTGGAGCTGTAGAAACGCGTTTTCTGGAGTGATGAGTCACGCTTCACCATCTGGCAGCCCGACGGATGAATCTGGGTTTGGCCGATGCCAGGAGAATGCTTCCTGCCAGAATACATAGTGCTAGCTGTAAAGCTTGGTGGATGATAAATAATTGTTTGGGGCTGTTTTTCATGGTTCAGGCCCCTTAGTTACAGTGAAGGGGTATCTTAATGCTTCAGTATACAATTACATTCTAGACAACTCTGTGCTTCCTACTTTGTGGCAACAGTTTGGAGAAGTGAGGTCCATACAGAAATGGTTTGTCGAGAACTTGACTGGCCTGCACAGAGCCCTGACCTCAACCCCATTGAACACCTTTGGGATGACTTGGAATGCCAGCCTAATCTCTCTGTCTCTCTCGCTCTGCCTCTCTCTCGCCCTGTCTCTCTCTCGCCCTGTCTCTCTCTCGCCCTGTCTCTCTCTCGCTCTGTCTCTCTCTCGCTCTGTCTCTCTCTCGCTCTGTCTCTCTCTCGCTCTGTCTCTCTCTCGCTCTGTCTCTCTCTCGCTCTGTCTCTCTCTCGCTCTGTCTCTCTCTCGCTCTGTCTCTCTCTCGCTCTGCCTCTCTCTCGCTCTGTCTCTCTCTCGCTCTGTCTCTCTCTCGCCCTGTCTCTCTCTCGCCCTGTCTCTCTCTCGCCCTGTCTCTCTCTCGCCCTGTCTCTCTCTCGCCCTGTCTCTCTCTCGCCCTGTCTCTCTCTCGCTCTGTCTCTCTCTCGCTCTGTCTCTCTCTCGCTCTGTCTCTCTCTCGCTCTGTCTCTCTCTCGCTCTGTCTCTCTCTCTGTTTCCCCCCCGTTTCCATTGTTCTTGTTTTCCATGTATAATGTTTTGGTTAGCTATGGTTTATTCAGGCCAATCAGAGCTTTGTTTGTCTAATTTTCCAGTCAGCCACTTGGTTCTCCCCTGGTCTCATTAGTTTGGACGCGATAGTGTGTGTGTGTGTTCAATGACTCAGAGGTCATCTTATAGTGGGCTGAACAAGAAGGAGAGGGAGACACATCCTGTTTCTAATACAGACATTTAAGATGGCTGACATTCTGACGAGCAACACCCCCCTCATGCTGAGTGGTGACAGGACCTTCCATACTGTTAGATTCCACACACACAGAGCTCCAGCCTCATGCTGAGTGGTGACAGAACCCTCCATACTGTTAGATTCGACACACACAGAGCTCCAGCCTCATGCTGATTGGTGACAGAACCTTCCATACTGTTAGATTCCACACACACAGAGCTCCAGCCTCATGCTGAGTGGTGACAGAACCTTCCATACTGTTAGATTCCACACACACAGAGCTCCAGCCTCATGCTGAGTGGTGACAGAACCTTCCATACTGTTAGATTCCACACACACAGAGCTCCAGTCTCATGCTGAGTGGTGTCAGAACCTTCCATACTGTTAGATTCCACACACACAGAGCTCCAGCCTCATGCTGAGTGGTGACAGAACCTTCCATACTGTTAGATTCCACACACACAGAGCTCCAGCCTCATGCTGAGTGGTGTCAGAACCTTCCATACTGTTAGATTCCACACACATAGAGCTCCAGCCTCATGCTGAGTGGTGACAGAACCTTCCATACTGTTAGATTCCACACACACAGAGCTCCAGCCTCATGCTGAGTGGTGTCAGAACCTTCCATACTGTTAGATTCCACACACACAGAGCTCCAGCCTCATGCTGAGTGGTGACAGAACCTTCCATACTGTTAGATTCCACACACACAGAGCTCCAGCCTCATGCTGAGTGGTGACAGAACCTTCCATACTGTTAGATTCCACACACACAGAGCTCCAGCCTCATGCTGAGTGGTGACAGAACCTTCCATACTGTTAGATTCCACACACACAGAGCTCCAGCCTCATGCTGAGTGGTGACAGAACCTTCCATACTGTTAGATTCCACACACACAGAGCTCCAGCCTCATGCTGAGTGGTGACAGAACCTTCCATACTGTTAGATTCCACACACACAGAGCTCCAGCCTCATGCTGAGTGGTGACAGGACCTTCCATACTGTTAGATTCCACACACACAGAGCTCCAGCCTCATGCTGAGTGGTGTCAGAACCTTCCATACTGTTAGATTCCACACACATAGAGCTCCAGCCTCATGCTGAGTGGTGACAGAACCTTCCATACTGTTAGATTCCACACACATAGAGCTCCAGCCTCATGCTGAGTGGTGACAGAACCTTCCATACTGTTAGATTCCACACACACAGAGCTCCAGCCTCATGCTGAGTGGTGACAGAACCTTCCATACTGTTAGATTCCACACACACAGAGCTCCAGCCTCATGCTGAGTGGTGACAGGACCTTCCATACTGTTAGATTCCACACACACAGAGCTCCAGCCTCATGCTGAGTGGTGACAGAACCTTCCATACTGTTAGATTCCACACACACAGAGCTCCAGCCTCATGCTGAGTGGTGACAGAACCTTCCATACTGTTAGATTCCACACACACAGAGCTCCAGCCTCATGCTGAGTGGTGTCAGAACCTTCCATACTGTTAGATTCCACACACACAGAGCTCCAGCCTCATGCTGAGTGGTGACAGAACCTTCCATACTGTTAGATTCCACACACACAGAGCTCCAGCCTCATGCTGAGTGGTGACAGGACCTTCCATACTGTTAGATTCCACACACACAGAGCTCCAGCCTCATGCTGAGTGGTGACAGGACCTTCCATACTGTTAGATTCCACACACACAGAGCTCCAGCCTCATGCTGAGTGGTGACAGAACCTTCCATACTGTTAGATTCCACACACACAGAGCTCCAGCCTCATGCTGAGTGGTGTCAGAACCTTCCATACTGTTAGATTCCACACACACAGAGCTCCAGCCTCATGCTGAGTGGTGTCAGAACAGTCTGTTTCCAACGGAGACAGACTGGGGAGACTGACCTCTAACCCCTGACCTGTGACTCAGCAGCTCTGTCTGCCTGGTTGTCTCTAGGGGAGAGGGGCAACAGCTGCCCTCACTCTGTCTACACTGCTCTTTTTAAGCAAGGCCCACACACACACACTGCATACCAACACATACACACACTGCATACCAGCAGACATATGCTCAAATACCAATACTGATACAAATATATACACACTCACATACACCTACACTTCAACACATAGTACCACACTTTATACAGTCTCACACGGTCTAAGATTAGGCACTCATTCTGAATGGTTAAGATTAGGCACTCATTCTGAATGGTTAAGATTAGGCACTCATTCTGAATGGTTAAGATTAGGCACTCATTCTGAATGGTTAAGATTAGGCACTCATTCTGAATGGTTAAGATTAGGCACTCATTCTGAATGGTTAAGATTAGGCACTCATTCTGAATGGTTAAGATTAGGCACTCATTCTGAATGGTTAAGATTAGGCACTCATTCTGAATGGTTAAGATTAGGCACTCATTCTGAATGGTTAAGATTAGGCACTCATTCTGAATGGTTAAGATTAGGCACTCATTCTGAATGGTTAAGATTAGGCACTCATTCTGAATGGTTAAGATTAGGCACTCATTCTGAATGGTTAAGATTAGGCACTCATTCTGAATGGTTAAGATTAGGCACTCATTCTGAATGGTTAAGATTAGGCACTCATTCTGAATGGTTAAGATTAGGCACTCATTCTGAATGGTTAAGATTAGGCACTCATTCTGAATGGTTAAGATTAGGCACTCATTCTGAATGGTTAAGATTAGGCACTCATTCTGAATGGTTAAGATTAGGCACTCATTATGAATGGTTAAGATTAGGCACTCATTATGAATGGTTAAGATTAGGCACTCATTCTGAATGGTTAAGATTAGGCACTCATACTGAATGGTTAAGATTAGGCACTCATTCTGAATGGTTAAGATTAGGCACTCATTCTGAATGGTTAAGATTAGGCACTCATTCTGAATGGTTAAGATTAGGCACTCATTCTGAATGGTTAAGATTAGGCACTCATTCTGAATGATTAACATAAGGGTTAAGGTTTAGGATAGTGGTAAAATAAAAAACCAACGTCCACGACTGAGATTGAACACACAACCTTCTGACCCAGAGTCAGGGGATTACCCGTCCACAAAGCCCTAGCAAAACCCAAGCCTGCTGATGGTAATATCGCGCACTGTTGCCCCTAGTGGCTGGTGTTGACGCCATTTCTCATGGATAGATGTCCAATTTTGACTAAAATCTTGAACTACTGGCTATTCTCCTCTGTCATGTGATGGTGTTTAAAGGAATGGTGAAATCACAAAGAGGCGTCTCGAACATCACTATAGACCCATCTGTTAGGGTCATAACACCACCCTAAAGCACCAATCACAAAAGATTACGAATAACAAAGCACCAATCACAATAGATGGACATATATAAAGAGCCAGTCACAATAGACACACTCTCTCCTCAGCAGGCCTGCCCTTTAACAGGGGGGTGACCCTAATAAAGAACTTCCCTCACCACCGTAGGGCTCTCTGTACACCTCAACAATACACACGCTTTCCAAAAGTTACTGACCAACAAAACCCTCATCTAGACAAGTCGAACCCCCCTTCTCTCTCTCTCTCTCTCTCTCTCTCTCTCTCTGCCCTTTCTGCTTTGAGAGCAGTTGTCATCTATGGGAATCTGTCTTGCCTCACTCACCAGACACTCACTCACTCAGACTCACTCTGCTCACTCACTCACACACTCACTCACTCCACTCACTATAACCACTCACTGCTCACTCACTCACTCACTCCTCACTCACTCACAGACACTCACTCACTCACACACACATGACTATAGACACACACACACACACACACACACACACACACACACACACACACACTGCCCTTTCTGCTTTGAGAGCAGTTGTCATAAATGGTTTGTTATGGGAATAAGTGTATTGCCTGGGGAGGGCGATGGAGCTTCTATAACCAGACACACTGTCTGCTGCTCCAGTTGGGAGCTTCTATAACCAGACACACTGTCTGCTGCTCCAGCTGGGAGCTTCTATAACCAGACACACTGCTGCTCCTCTCTACACAGACACATGACTATAGACCTCTCCCTCTACACAGACACATGACTATAGACCTCTCCCTCTACACAGACACATGACTATAGACCTCTCCCTCTACTCAGACACATGACTATAGACCTCTCCCTCTACACAGACACATGACTATAGACCTCTCCCTCTACACAGACACATGACTATAGACCTCTCCCTCTACACAGACACATGACTATAGACCTCTCCCTCTACACAGACACATGACTATAGACCTCCCTCTACACAGACACATGACTATAGACCTCTCCCTCTACACAGACACATGACTATAGACATGACTATCTCCCTCTACACAGACACATGACTATAGACCTCTCCCTCTACTCAGACACATGACTATAGACCTCTCCCTCTACTCAGACACATGACTATAGACCTCTCCCTCTACACAGACACATGACTATAGACCTCTCCCTCTACACAGACACATGACTATAGACCTCTCCCTCTACACAGACACATGACTATAGACCTCTCCCTCTACACAGACACATGACTATAGACCTCTCCCTCTACACAGACACATGACTATAGACCTCTCCCTCTACACAGACACATGACTATAGACCTCTCCCTCTACATAGACACATGACTATAGACCTCCCTCTACACAGACACATGACTATAGACCTCTCCCTCTACACAGACACATGACTATAGACCTCTCTCCACAGACACATGACTATAGACCTCTCCCTCTACACAGACACATGACTATAGACCTCTACACAGACCTCTACACAGACACATGACTATAGACCTCTCCCTCTACTCAGACACATGACTATAGACCTCTCCCTCTACACAGACACATGACTATAGACCTCTCCCTCTACACAGACACATGACTATAGACCTCTCCCTCTACACAGACACATGACTATAGACCTCTACTCAGACACATGACTATAGACCTCTCCCTCTACACAGACACATGACTATAGACCTCTACACAGACACATGACTATAGACCTCTGACCCTCTACACAGACACATGACTATAGACCTCTCCCTCTACACAGACACACATGACTATAGACCTCTCCATGACTATCTCTACACAGACACATGACTATAGACCTCTCAGACCTCTAGACCTCTCCCTACACAGACACATGACTATAGACCTCTCCCTCTACACAGACACATGACTATAGACCTCTCCCTCTACTCAGACACATGACTATAGACCTCTCCCTCTACACAGACACATGACTATAGACCTCTCCCTCTACACAGACACATGACTATAGACCTCTCCCTCTACACAGACACATGACTATAGACCTCTCCCTCTACACAGACACATGACTATAGACCTCTCCCTCTACTCAGACACATGACTATAGACCTCTACTCAGACACATGACTATAGACCTCTCCCTCTACTCAGACACATGACTATAGACCTCTACACAGACACATGACTATAGACCTCTCCCTCTACACAGACACATGACTATAGACCTCTCCCTCTACACAGACACATGACTATAGACCTCTCCCTCTACACAGACACATGACTATAGACCTCTCCCTCTACACAGACACATGACTATAGACCTCTCCCTCTACACAGACACATGACTATAGACCTCTCCCTCTACACAGACACATGACTATAGACCTCTCCATGACTCTACACAGACACATGACTATAGACCTCTCCCTCTACACAGACACATGACTATAGACCTCTCCCTCTACACAGACACATGACTATAGACCTCTCCCTCTACACAGACACATGACTATAGACATGACTCTCTCCCTCTACACAGACACATGACTATAGACCTCTCCCTCTACACAGACACATGACTATAGACCTCTCCCTCTACATAGACACATGACTATAGACCTCTCCCTCTACACAGACACATGACTATAGACCTCTCCCTCTACACAGACACATGACTATAGACCTCTCCCTCTACACAGACACATGACTATAGACCTCTCCCTCTACACAGACACATGACTATAGACCTCTCCCTCTACACAGACACATGACTATAGACCTCTCCCTCTACACAGACACATGACTATAGACCTCCCCTCTACACAGACACATGACTATAGACCTCTCCCTCTACACAGACACATGACTATAGACCTCTCCCTCTACACAGACACATGACTATAGACCTCCCTCTACACAGACACATGACTATAGACCTCTCCCTCTACACAGACACATGACTATAGACCTCTCCCTCTACACAGACACATGACTATAGACCTCTGACCCTCTACACAGACACATGACTATAGACCTCTCCCTCTACACAGACACATGACTATAGACCTCTCCCTCTACACAGACACATGACTATAGACCTCTCCCTCTACACAGACACATGACTATAGACCTCTCCCTCTACACAGACACATGACTATAGACCTCTCCCTCTACACAGACACATGACTATAGACCTCTCCCTCTACACAGACACATGACTATAGACCTCTCCCTCTACACAGACACATGACTATAGACCTCTCCCTCTACACAGACACATGACTATAGACCTCTCCCTCTACACAGACACATGACTATAGACCTCTCCCTCCCTCTACACAGACACATGACTATAGACCTCTCCCTCTACACAGACACATGACTATAGACCTCTCCCTCTACACAGACACATGACTATAGACCTCTCCCTCTACACAGACACATGACTATAGACCTCTCCCTCTACACAGACACATGACTATAGACCTCTCCCTCTACACAGACACATGACTATAGACCTCTCCCTCTACACAGACACATGACTATAGACCTCTCCCTCTACACAGACACATGACTATAGACCTCTCCCTCTACACAGACACATGACTATAGACCTCTCCCTCTACACAGACACATGACTATAGACTCTCCCTCTACATAGACACATGACTATAGACCTCTCCCTCTACACAGACACATGACTATAGACCTCTACACAGACCTCTACACACAGACACATGACTATAGACCTCTCCCTCTACACAGACACATGACTATAGACCTCTCCCTCTACACAGACACATGACTATAGACCTCTCCCAGACACATGACTATAGACCTCTCTACATAGACACATGACTATAGACCTCTCCCTCTACATGAGACACATGACTATAGACCTCTCCCTCTACACAGACACATGACTATAGACCTCTCCCTCTACACAGACACATGACTATAGACCTCTCCCTCTACACAGACACATGACTATAGACCTCTCCCTCTACACAGACACATGACTATAGACCTCTCCCTCTACACAGACACATGACTATAGACCTCTCCCTCTACACAGACACATGACTATAGACCTCTCCCTCTACATAGACACATGACTATAGACCTCTCCCTCTACATAGACACATGACTATAGACCTCTCCCTCTACACAGACACATGACTATAGACCTCTCCCTCTACACAGACACATGACTATAGACCTCTCCCTCTACACAGACACATGACTATAGACCTCTCCTCTCTACACAGACACATGACTATAGACCTCTCCCTCTACACAGACACATGACTATAGACCTCTCCCTCTACACAGACACATGACTATAGACCTCTCCCTCTACACAGACACATGACTATAGACCTCTCCCTCTACACAGACACATGACTATAGACCTCTCCCTCTACATAGACACATGACTATAGACCTCTCCCTCTACACAGACACATGACTATAGACCTCTCCCTCTACACAGACACATGACTATAGACCTCTCCCTCTACACAGACACATGACTATAGACCTCTCCCTCTACACAGACACATGACTATAGACCTCTCCCTCTACACAGACACATGACTATAGACCTCTCCCTCAGACCTCTACACAGACACATGACTATAGACCTCTCCCTCTACACAGACACATGACTATAGACCTCTCCCTCTACACAGACACATGACTATAGACCTCTCCCTCTACACAGACACATGACTATAGACCTCTCCCTCTACACAGACACATGACTATAGACCTCTCCCTCTACACAGACACATGACTATAGACCTCTCCCTCTACACAGACACATGACTATAGACCTCTCCCTCTACACGACACATGACTATAGACCTCTCCCTCTACACAGACACATGACTATAGACCTCTAGACCCCTCTACATAGACACATGACTATAGACCTCTCCCTCTACTCAGACACATGACTATAGACCTCTCCCTCTACACAGACACATGACTATAGACTCCCTCTACACAGACACATGACTATAGACCTCTCCCTCTACACAGACACATGACTATAGACCTCTCTACACAGACACATGACTATAGACCCTCCCTCTACACAGACACATGACTATAGACCTCTCCCTCTACACAGACACATGACTATAGACCTCTACTCAGACACATGACTATAGACCTCTCCCTCTACTCAGACACATGACTATAGACCTCTCCCTCTACACAGACACATGACTATAGACCTCTCCCTCTACATAGACACATGACTATAGACCTCTCCCTCTACACAGACACATGACTATAGACCTCCCTCTACACAGACACATGACTATAGACCTCTCCCTCTACTCAGACACATGACTATAGACCTCTCCCTCTACTCAGACACATGACTATAGACCTCTCCCTCTACACAGACACATGACTATAGACCTCCCTCTACACAGACACATGACTATAGACCTCTCCCTCTACACAGACACATTACTATAGACCTCTACACAGACACAAACATGAAAACTCTCACTGGCACAATAAGTGACTTTCCCCATCTGTCAGTAATTATGAAGACTCCCATATTGTGTAATGTGTCGCAGATGATCTTTAAACCACTCTGTCCCCATCTCCCCTCTCACGCACACACACTCACTCACTCAGGAACACCCTCTCTCTCACACCCACACATACACACAGAGTTATAAACAAAATTGAACACAGGCAGCATGTTTTTGAGGCATTGTGCTGGGTTCTTGTCTAGACATCTCATTTCCTGGTGGGAAGAGAACTCTTCAGTCCCAGAGCCAAACTCCCCTCTCAGCTCTGACTGGAGAACCAGTTACGATAGCACCAGGAGCTGGTTACGATAGCACCAGGAGCTGGTTACGATAGCAGTTCAGGTTACTATCAGCACAGATGGGCTTTGTCCTGATCAGTCAGGAATTGATCTGCTCTTCTAACCAACATCATCCTCTATTTTGTTCAAAACAACCAGTCCTCTCCCTAATTCGCCGACCCCCAAACCTGTGTCCTCTCCCTGATTCGCCGACCCCCAAACCTGTGTCCTCTCCCTGATTCTCTGACCCCCAAACCAGTCCTCTCCTTGATTCGCCGACCCCCAAACCAGTGTCCTCTCCCTGATTCGCCGACCCCCAAACCAGTGTCCTCTCCCTGATTCGCCGACCCCCAAACCAGTGTCCTCTCCCTGATTCGCCGACCCCCAAACCAGTGTCCTCTCCCTGATTCGCCGACCCCCAAACCAGTCCTCTCCCTGATTTGCCGACCCCCAAACCAGTTTCCTCTCCTTGATTCGCCGACCCCCAAACCAGTGTCCTCTCCTTGATTCGTCGACCCCCAAACCAGTGTCCTCTCCCTGATTCGCCGACCCCAAACCAGTGTCCTCTCCCTGATTCGCCGACCCCAAACCAGTGTCCTCTCCCTGATTCGCCGACCCCAAACCAGTGTCCTCTCCCTGATTCTCTGATTAGTGGTTTAGTCTTTATTCTGACCTCTCTCTCCCTAGCTCACTGTGGTTCTAATCATCAACCCCTCTCTTTCCTCTTTCTGTTCTCTCTCTCCTGAGGGGGAGGAGTGGTGCAGAATTGACAGCCTTTGAAATTTCTTCTCATGTTGGGTCTCTGGGACTGGCTCTGATCTGTACTTCTCTCACTCTATCAGAGTCATTTGCATAATGTCTAAATAGTGTGTGTGTGACTGTGAAATCTCTCTGTCTGAACACCCTGGGGTGGATGCTACTTTAAAGGCCTGGCTGCCTGTTTTCGTCAGCATTGATGAAGTTCTGTGAAGCCGAGTACTGATCAAGTGAAACGGACTGAATTACATAACCGCTAAAGTATCTCTCCATCTTCCTCTGACTGATCCCTCTCTCCTCCTCTTCCCCCCAGACTCACAGCTAGTGCTGGAGACCTGCTCGGGTGTGTGTGTGTGTGTTTGCATCCATGTCCAGAGTCTTACTACCATGTCAACTCCAGAATACACTACTGCATCTCACTGACTGCTCTAAAATCTCTCACACACACACACCTACATCCAACTGTGTGTGTTCTCGGTCACATTTTGTGTATGTGTGATACAAACACACAGTTCTTTTGCAGCAGGTCTTGAGGAATAATTGTACTCATTTCTCAAACACACACACAATCCCCGTCTGATCTATATAATTCAACATGGCCACTGCGGCACAGCTGTCCACCCACGCAGGAGAATAGAGAGAAGGGGGAGGGAGGGGGGAGGGAGGGAGGGAGGGAGGGAGGGAGGGAGGGAGGGAGGGAGGGAGGGAGGGAGGGAGGGAGGGAGGGAGGGAGGGAGAAAAAATCAGGATTGTTGAGATAAAACAAGTAGAATGATAAAAACGACATAACGTCCGCAGGGCACAATTTCTCGCTCCTCTCTCTCCCTCTCTCCCCTTTCTCTCATCTTCCTACTACAGGCATTATCCTTCCATCCCTCTACATTTCTCTGTGTCAGCAGGATCATGTAGAGCGCTAGTAATCTGACACATAGTGAAGGGTTCGGTACACACACAGACTAATCCTCACTCACATTAACACCACTGCTGTGTTCGTGTGTGTACACGTTTACTATACTTGTGAGTACCAAAAGTCCTGGCAAGAATTAAAGCAACTAAAATTCAGAGAAGTGAGGATATTTTGCCAGTCCTCACTTGTAAAAAAGGCTATTTTAGGCTTAGGGTTAGTTTTATGGTTAGGGTTAGGGAATAAAGGATTCTGAATGGGGATCAATTGTTTGTCCTAAAAAAGTCCTCACAGTTCTAGTAAGACATACAGTTGAAGTCGGAGGTTTACATACATTTATGTTGGAGTCATTAAAACTCATTTTTCAAGTCATTTAGGACGTCTACTTTGTGCATGACACAAGTAATTTTTCCAACAATTGTTTACAGACAGATTATTTCACTTATAATTCACTGTAACAATTCCAGTGGGTTAAAAGTTTACATACACTAGGTTGACTGTGCCTTTAAACAGCTTGGAAAATTCCAGAAAATGATGGCGTGGCTTTAGAAGCTTCTGATATGCTAGTCAATTGGAAGTGTACCTGTGGATGTATTTCAAGGCCTACCTTCAAACTCTGTGCCTCTTTGCTTGACATCATGGGAAAATCAAAAGAAATCGGCCAAGACCTCAGAAAAAGAATTGTAGACCTCCACAAGTCTGGTTCATCCTTGGGAGCAATTTCCAAATGCCTGTAGGTACCACATTCATCTGTACAAACAATAGTACGCAAGTATAAACACCATGGGACCACGCAGCCGTCATACCACCACTCAGGAAGGAGACGTGTTCTGTCTCCTAGAGATGAACGTACTTTGGTGCGAAAAGTGCAAATCAATCCCAGATCAACAGCAAAGGACCTTGTGAAGATGCTGGAGGAAATGGGTACAAAAGTATCTATATCCACAGTAAATATCACAGTATATCTATATCCACAGTCCTATACCGACATAACCTGAAAGGCCGCTCAGCAAGGAAGAAGCCACTGCTCCAAACCGCCATAAAAAAGCCAGACTACGGTTTGCAACTGCACATGGGAACAAAGATCGTAACTATTGGAGAAATGTCCTCTGGTCTGATGAAACAAAAATAGAAGTGTTTGGCCATAATGACCATTGTTATGTCTGGAGGAAAAAGGGGGAGGCTTGCAAGCCGAAGAACACCATCCCAACCGTGAAGCACAGGGGTGGCAGCATCATGTTGTGGGGGTGCTTTGCTGCATTAGGGACTGGTGCACGTCACAAAATAGATGGCATCATGATGAGGGAAAATACGGTGGAAATCTTGAAGCAACATCTAGAGAGTTAAAGCTTCGTCGCAAATGAGTCTTCCAAATGACCCTAAGCATACTTCCAAGATTGTTGCAAAATGGCTTAAGGACAACAAAGTCAAGGTATTGGAGTGGTCATCACAAAGCCCTGACCTCATTCCTATAGAACATTTGTGGGCAGAACTGAAAAGTGTGTGCGACCAAGGAGGCCTACAAACCTGACTTAGTTACACCAGCTCTGTCAGGAGAAATGGGCCAAAATTCACCCAACTTATTGTGGGAAGCTTGTGGAAGCTACCCGAAACGTTTGACCCAAGTTAAACAATTTAAAGGCAATGCTACCAAATACTAATTGAGTATGTATGTAAACTTCTGACCCACTGAGAATGTGATGAAAGAAATAAAAGCTGAAATAAATAATTCTCTCTACTATTATTTTTACAAGGATTAAATGTCAGGAATTGTGAAAAACTGAGTTTAAATATAGTTGGCTACGGTGTATGTAAACTTTTGACTTCAACTGTAGTTGTGTGTGTGCGTTACCAGTGAATACAGGCTTGTTCATGTGTGGGTCCTGTTGACCAGTATCAACAGATGGTATATTCCTTCAGACAGCCCGCCTGGGGGAGTCAGTCTCTCTCTGCCATCTGCATCCCAAATGGCACCTTATTCCCTACATAGTGCACTACTTTTGATAAGATCCCTATGGAGTCTTGTAAAAAAAGTAGTGCACTACATAAGGAATAGAGTGCCGCAGTGAGACGTTTGGTTTGCTAGTCTTTAACCTGTACTGAACTGACCCCCGTCTCCACTGTTCCTCTGAGCTTGTCTGGTAACACAATATGACCAATCCCTGAAATGACCTGTCTGACCTCTCTCGTTCTCTCACTTTCTATTTTTCACAGCCAACCGGAGAGCTGGTCATGCAGTGACGAACATCTTGGCCAAAGAGTTGATGCAGGAGGACACCGCACCCCGCTTCAGCAAACCACCCAATAAGAAGACCAAGATGGAGGAGCCTAGCATAGAGGGGGCGGGGTCACTAGAGGACCTCTTAGAGGACAGTCTATCACGGTCCAATTAAAGGAGATGGGTGGAAGTTTGCCCTTAGCCACAGATCTAGGATAAGCTCGTCTTACTCATATCCTAACCTTAACCATAGAGAAATATAGAAACTGTTCTTCAATCAGTGTCTAAGGGCAACTTCATCCTCCTGCCAGTTGAAGGAGGAGTCTGTGCCCATTGTCCTTCATGGGACCACCGGATTGGACATGCTGGGACTGAAGGAGCCAATGGGTGAGGGCGGGGCTCTCACCATGACACAGTCCCAGGGTTTTCCACGCTGAGGGACGACTCTTGCTTTGCCATATAAACATATCCCTGTTCAAGCATCAGCATCTGCACACATCCACTGCACTCTCTCTCTCTCACACACATCCACTGCACTCTCTCTCTCTCTCTCTCACACACATCCACTGCACTCTCTCTATTTCTCTCACACACACACACACTATCTATCGGTCTACTTTCCTCTGTCTGAAGTGCATCGTGAGAATCCAAAGACTCTTTCTCAGGAGGAGGGGTCCTACATTTTCCCCGAGGGATGGTGGGGATGTCCTGCTGTATGGAAGCCCTGGGTGGTTTTTGGAACACTTCTTTTCCCATGTGGTTTGATTTAAAACCTATTAAATGTTGCTCTTTAATTGTCAAATATACTGTATGCTAATGTTGTGCTGTATACTGTATGTTTATAAAAGAAACAGGTGCCAACCAATACAATTCCAAGCTTCACATTTCAGCTGTTGTGTTGTCCAATAGTGTTAGGGTGGACCAATCAAAAACATTCTACCTTAGTGTGTGTGTCTGTCTCTCTTTCTGTCTGTCTGTCTGTCTTTGTCTCTCTGTGTCTCTCTCGCTCTGTGTGTGTGTGTGTGTGTTTATATGATATCACATGTTGTGTGTGTTCCACAATCCTCATCTCTACTGTTCCACAATCCTCATCTTCACTGTTCCACAATCCTCATCTCTACTGTTCCACAATCCTCATCTCTACTGTTCCACAATCCTCATCTTCACTGTTCCACAATCCTCATCTCTACTGTTCCACAATCCTCATCTCTACTGTTCCACAATCCTCATCTCTACTGTTCCACAATCCTCATCTCTACTGTTCCACAATCCTCATCTCTACTGTTCCACAATCCTCATCTCTACTGTTCCACAATCCTCATCTTCACTGTTCCACAATCCTCATCTTCACTGTTCCACAATCCTCATCTCTACTGTTCCACAATCCTCATCTTCACTGTTCCACAATCCTCATCTCCACTGTTCCACAATCCTCATCTTCACTGTTCCACAATCCTCATCTCCACTGTTCTATCTCCCTGGTTGACAGGGAGGAGTCACTGATTTACTGGCTATATATATTTAGAGCACTCATGGGCTTTCTCGTGGCTTTTCTCATGGGCTTTCTGGTGGGCTTTCTCGTGTAAGTCGCTTTGGATAAAAGCATCTGCTAAATGGCATATTATACATTATTATTAAAAGAGAAGTGTGTGTGTCGGTGTAATGGGGGTTGTTTGTCAATTTATGTAGTGTGTGTGTGTGTGTCCGTTTGTGCATGGGTATGTACTGTCCGCTACTGCCTCTGTCTGCTGTCAGCATAACTGCTAGATTTCATAAACAGAGCTGTGGTCTTTCTGCTGAGGTTACTGGAGGACCTGCCCAAAAACTGCTGAGATATGTTTGTGTGTGTGTGTCCCAGTGTGTGTGTGTGTCCCAGTGTGTGTGTTTTGCCCTTTTGGACAGCAGCACCTGTTGCTTAATGTCTGGACTTGCTTTTCTCTATTCCGTAGCCATCAGCAAATGTTGCTGCCGCAACGCTAGCATTGTGAGGAGTAGTTCTGTCAGCTGCCTCATGCAATACCAATCCCCATGCAAATATAACACATCCCTACCGCTGATCTCAAGTCGGTCTCAAGATGTTCAAACCGCTGTGGTTTCCATAAGTACTGATCAGTTTGTACTGTAGAGCCAAGCACAAGTTGTTTAAGGGCTGTTACCAACACAACATGTTGTTGTCGAGCTGAGAGATGAGTTGATGGTAATTGTTGATTCCTACAGAGGTATTAAAAGGACCAAAAGTTACCACAATGTTTGTGCCGTGATACATTTCCAGCTTGTCCTCCAGTCAGTCAAATGCTGGGGAGAATGTCTGACTGGAGACATTTAGCCCTCAGATAGGGATTGTTCGCCAGAAACACAACTACAACATTGTGTCAACCGCAAGACAGCGTTCCTTGTGCAAATGAGTTATTTCATATGATCCTATCTCTATTGAATTTCTCTTTCAAACGTTGCTGAGAGGTTAAAAAACATCAATGGAAAATAATAGGATTTTCTAGTCTATTTTCTAGTTTATTTTCTAGTCTATTTTCTAGTTTATTTTCTAGTCTATTTTCTAGTCTATTTTCTTTGTCTATTTTCTAGTCTATTGTCTAGTCTATTTTCTAGTCTATTTTCTTTGTCTATTTTCTAGTCTATTTTCTAGTCTATTTCCTTTGTCTATTTTCTAGTCTATTTTCTAGTCTATTGTCTAGTCTATTTTCTAGTCTATTTTCTTTGTCTATTTTCTAGTCTATTTTCTTTGTCTATTTTCTAGTCTATTTTCTAGTCTATTTTCTAGTCTATTTTCTTTGTCTATTTTTTTTCTTCATTTGATTAGTTTGTTTTCAATGTGAATCTTTACTCTTGCTTGTTTTAATGCTAGTGAGGTTTCATTTTGTTTTGAGAGATATCACTGTGGTAATGTGTGTATGGTATTATGTATGAAGTCCTTCTGTTAAAATATCGTCAATAAGAATGTCTGAGGATTATTTTGTACGACAGACTTTGTGTGTGTGTGTGATTTCAAATCAAAAACAGAGCTCTGTTCCTGGATCTCAGCCAGAAGAAATTCCATCCGAGGTACATTTCTCTGCACCCCAGAGAGACTATGTGTGTACTGCATCTGACACGCACACGCACACACACAAAGTCCATTTGGAAGAGCTATTACATCACCACAGAGTCAGACTTTACAGGCCTATACTGTATCATCACACAGTATTTCCTGTTGTGACCATGTTACGGCTGTACTAACACACACACACACACACTGCCATGGTGAGGCTGTGTTTCTGCTGTCGGTCCAGGTCCCAGATGTTTGCTGGTGAGTTTTCCACAGACTTCTGCCAATGTACGTTCCACAGTTCCCAATGATCCCTCACTGGGACATCCACTGGACGAGCACCAGACTGTGTGAGAGAGAGAGAGACATGGACACGTTTGCCTGTTTTTTTCTCAATTCTTATTTTTTCCTAAACTCCTCTCCCTGATGGTGGTGGAGGGTTAGAGGTCAGTCTGACTACACACTGGGAACCAGCCAGGGGACTGTGGAAGCCACTTTAAAGGTCAATGATTGAGTAGAAAATATGGTCATTATTTTATTCAACTTCCACTGTCCTCCAAGAATGGCTGACTGATATAGTGACAGGCTACTTTCCCATTCCAACGAAGACCTTAGAAAGGGAGGATGTTCTCTGTGACACACCACACATTTCTTCTTCAGTAAGGAGAAGATCGACTGCCCTCTCCCTTTCCCCCCCTCATTAACACTGGTGTTGATTTAACCAAGACCCCTCTCCCTTTCCCCCCCTCATTAACACTGGTGTTGATTTAACCAAGACCCCTCATTAACCTGGTGTTGATTTTCCCTTTCCCCCTCATTAACACTGGTGTTGATTTAACCAAGACCCCTCTCCCTTCCCCCTTATTAACACTGGTGTTGATTTAACCAAGACCCTCTCCCTTTCCCCCTCATTAACACTGGTGTTGATTTAACCAAGACCCCTCTCCCTTTCCCCTCATTAACACTGGTGTTGATTTAACCAAGACCCCTCTCCCTTTCTCCTCATTAACACTGGTGTTGATTTAACCAAGACCCCTCTCCCTTTCCCCTCATTAACACTGGTGTTGATTTAACCAAGACCCCTCTCCCTTTCCCCTCATTAACCCTGGTGTTGATTTAACCAAGACCCCTCTCCCTTTCCCCTCATTAACACTGGTGTTGATTTAACCAAGACCCCTCTCCCTTTCCCCTCATTATCACTGGTGTTGATTTAATCAAGACCCCTCTCCCTTTCCCCTCATTAACACTGGTGTTGATTTAACCAAGACCCCTCTCCTTTCCCCTCATTAACACTGGTGTTGATTTAACCAAGACCCCTCTCCCTTTCCCCTCATTAACCCTGGTGTTGATTTAACCAAGACCCCTCTCCCTTTCCCCTCATTAACACTGGTGTTAATTTAACCAAGACCCCTCTCCCTTTCCCCTCATTAACACTGGTGTTGATTTAACCAAGACCCCTCTCCCTTTCCCCTCATTAACACTGGTGTTGATTTAACCAAGACCTCTCTCCCTTCCCCCTCATTAACACTGATGTTGATTTAACCAAGACCCCTCTCCCTTCCCCCTTATTAACACTGGTGTTGATTTAACCAAGACCTCTCTCCCTTTCCCCCCTCATTAACACTGGTGTTGATTTAACCAAGACCCCTCTCCCTTTCCCCCTCATTAACACTGGTGTTGATTTAACCAAGACCCCTCTCCCTTTCCCCCCTCATTAACACTGGTGTTGATTTAACCAAGACCCCTCTCCCTTTCCCCCTCATTAACACTGGTGTTGATTTAACCAAGACCCCTCTCCCTTTCCCCCTCATTAACACTGGTGTTGATTTAACCAAGACCCCTCTCCCTTTCCCCCTCATTAACACTGGTGTTGATTTAACCAAGACCCCTCTCCCTTTCCCCTCATTAACACTGGTGTTGATTTAACCAAGACCCCTCTCCCTTTCCCCCTTATTAACACTGGTGTTGATTTAACCAAGACCCCTCTCCCTTTCTCCCCCTTATTAACACTGGTGTTGATTTAACCAAGACCCCTCTCCCTTTCTCCTCATTAACACTGGTGTTGATTTAACCAAGACCCCTCTCCCTTTCCCCCTCATTAACACTGGTGTTGATTTAACCAAGACCCCTCTCCCTTTCTCCTCATTAACACTGGTGTTGATTTAACCAAGACCTCTCTCCCTTTCCCCCTCATTAACACTGGTGTTGATTTAACCAAGACCCCTCTCCCTTTCCCCCCCTTATTAACACTGGTGTTGATTTAACCAAGACCCCTCTCCCTTTCTCCTCATTAACACTGGTGTTGATTTAACCAAGACCTCTCTCCCTTTCATCCTTGCAGTTCTGTTGTGACCAAAGACATGTGCCAGACATATTAAACTAGACTAGTGCTTTTGGATGAACAGTAAGGGAGAGAGGGTCTGTGTGCGTGTCTCAGCCGGTCTAACTCGTCTTCCTGTATATATCTCTGTGCACATGGCTTTGGCATGTCATTCTTCCTCTCTTGTTTGAAGACAGACATAACTGGCCAGTTATTCTCTCAGCATCTGATCTGAATCGCAGTGAGCGTAACTGTCCTCTCTCTGGTCTGTCCTTATACCTTTGGCTAAGTCTGTGTCTGATTTACTTGCATGTGTGTGTTGTGTTCTGGGAAAGATGTGAAATGTGGCTATGTTAAATTAATGTGTGGTGGTGTGTGTGTTGTGTTCTGGGAAAGATGTGAAATGTGGCTATGTTAAATGAATGTGTGGTGGTGTGTTAGTTGTGTTCTGGGAAAGATGTGAAATGTGGCTATGTTAAATGAATGTGTGGTGGTGTGTTAGTTGTGTTCTGGGAAAGATGTGAAATGTGGCTGTGTTAAATGAATGTGTTGGTGGTGTGTGTGTGTGTGTGTTGTGCTGGGAGTAGTCTGAAGTTGTTCAATGTGTTTCTGTTAGTGAGTTTGGGGGAATGGCATGTGGGTCTGGATGGAATGCCACAAGTAGTCTGAAGTTGTTCAATGTGTTTCTGTTAGTGAGTTTGGGGGAATGGCATGTGGGTCTGGATGGAATGCCACAAGTAGTCTGAAGTTGTTCAATGTGTTTCTGTTAGTGAGTTTGGGGGAATGGCATGTGGGTCTGGATGGAATGCCACGACTACAGACTAGATTATCTTCCATCTACAGTGCTTTCGGAAAGTATTCAGACACATTGACGGTTTCCACATTTTGTTACGTTACAGCCTTATTCTAAAATGAATTAAATAAATCTAAAATCCTCATCAATCTACACACAACACCCCATAATGACAAATCGAAAACAAGGTTTTAGAAATGTTTGCAAATCTATTAAAAAATAAAAACAGATACCTTATTTACATAAGTATTCAGACCTTTTGCAATGAGACTCAATTGAGCTCAGGTGCATCCTGTTTATATTGACCATCCTTGAGATGTTTCTGCAACTTAATTGGAGTCGACCTTTGGTAAGTCAAATGATTGGGCATGATTTGGAAAGGCACACACCTGTCTATATACAGTTGACAGTGCATGTCAGAGCTAAAACCAAGCCATGAGGTTGAAGGAATTGTCCGTAGAGCTCAGAGACAGGATTGTGTCGAGACACAGATGTGGGGAAGGGCACCAAAACATTTCTGCAGCATTGATGGTCCCCAAGAACACAGTGGAACCACCAAGACTCTTCCTAGAGCTGGCCGCCCAGCCAAACTGAGCAATCGAGGGAGAAGGGCCTTGGTCAGGGAGCTGACCAAGAACCCGATGGTCACTTTGACAGAGCTCCAGAGTTCCTTTGTGGAGATTGGAAAACCTTCTAGAAGGACATCCACCTCTGCAGCATTCCACAAATCAGGCCTTTATGGTAGGTAGGGTGGCCAGACAGAAGCCACTCTTCAGTAAAAGATACATGACAGCCCACTTGGAGTTTGCCAAAAGGCATCTAAAGGACTCACACCATGAGAAGCAAGATTCTCTCGTCTGATGAAACCAAGATTGAACTCTTTGGCCTGAATGCCAAGCGTCACGTCTGGAGGAAACCTGGCAGCATCATGCTGTGGGGATGGTTTTCAGCTGCAAGGACTGGGAGACTAGTCAGGATCAAGGGAAAGATGAAAGGAGCAAATTAGAGAGAGATCCTTGATTAAAACCTACTCCAGATGGGCTGAGGACCTCAGACTGGGGTGAAGGTTCATCTTCCATTAGGACAATGACCCTAAGCACACAGCCAAGATAATGCCAGAGTGGCTTCGGGACAAGTCTCTGAAAGTCCTTGAGTGGCCCAACCAGAGCCCGGACTTGAACCCGATCGATCAAACATCTCTGGAGAGACCTGAAAATAGCTGTGCAGCAACGCTCCCCATCCAACCTGACAGAGCTTGGGAGGATCTGCAGAGAAGATAGATTGTGTGTGTCAGCCATGATATGTCTATGGAAAGGACTGGGTGTGTCAGAGAGAGAGAGACTAGGTGAATGGGATGGCAGAGTGAAAGAGAGAGCTGCTCATAATGAAGTGATTAGCCATCTAACAAAGAAGACATTTAAGAGATGGAGTGTGTGTCTCTGTGTGTGTGCATTCTCTGAATGTGTAATGTGTGTGTGTTCTTTGTGTGTGAATGCAAACTCTGCACACACTGACTCTCGTGAACGGGTGTGTATGAATGGCACGTCCTGTTTGATCATGTCTATGTGACTGTTTGAATGACTGAAGTTGAACATATCCTGTTTGGTCATGTTTGTGTGACTGAATGACTGAAGTTGAACATATCCTGTTTGGTCGTGTTTGTGTGACTGAATGACTGAAGTTGAACATATCCTGTTTGGTCGTGTCTACGTGATTACTTGAATGATTGAAATTGAATATATCCTGTCTGGTCATGGCTGTGTGACTGTTTGAATGTTACCTATTGTGTTCTCATCATTTGAATGTATCCTGGGTGGATATTTCAATGTATTTTAATATTGTATCTTGAAGATCTAGCTAGGCTATGGAGCATATCATTGTTTGCCATTGAAGTCACGTTGATGTTTTTGGGCCCCGAAGAATGTGTCTTATTGTTACTGTCCCTAGTGTCGGCCTGCGTACCTCATTCAGATCTGGGTTCAAATGTTATTATATTATTCAATTACTTTCAGACATTTCAAAGGAAGTATTTGGATATATTTTTTCTTTGAAAACACAAGTAGTTGAATATCGGAATGTATTTGGAAATACACTTTTGGAAATTATTTGCTTTCATTAAAAAATTATGAAATACCAGAGTGTTTTTTCCAAATACAAATGTTTAAATACTTAATGTATTTGAGTGAGGTCTCTTTGGTCCTAGGTATTTGAAATAATGTATTTGGAATTACGTTTCAGAAAATAGTTTATGCTATTTATTGGAAGTTATTTGAAAAATAGCTTATTTGGCCACAGTATTTGAAAATATTCAAATACAGATAAAATAAGTATTTAAATAACAAATATCCCACATGAAACTGTGTCAATCTGAGTCTCAATCTTTCAGCTATAAACTCAATTCCTCCAGACTGTCTATTTAATTACCAGAAACTAGGAGTCACCTAAAGTATCTTTGTGGCTTTCTTGACCTTTAGTACAAAAGCATCATGGTCTCCTTCACTTCTTCATTAGGGTGTGTGTGTGTGTGTGTGTGTGAGAGAGAGAGAGAGAGGGTTGGGGGTAATGCAGCACAGAAACAGAAAGAAAGTCGGTGGACAAAGTTGAGGGGGCGTATAATTGGCCGACCATTGCCAGACGACACAACGCCATTTACATTGGTCCTGGGCTCATTACAGAATCAATCAGAACACAGATGCTCGGTTCTCAGGGACTGTGATTGGATGGCTGGGGGTTCTGTTGGTCAGGCTCCAGGTAGCATAGTGGGCCCTGGAGAATATCCACCCCCGGGAGGGACGATGGAGGGGGGCGACGTGACCTCGCTACAGGAAAAGGGGGATAAACACAAACACGTTTCTACCCCTGCTCCCTCTATATTACCATGTGTTTACCTCTATCCATTCCATTCTCTCTTCCTATCATTATTATTTTCCCCTCATTACCCCTCTATCTCGTTCTTCCTCCACATCCTTCTCTCCCTCCGTCCCTCTCTCGTTGTTCTTCTCTGGCTATTAAGGAGCAGCAGGACTGCCAGGCAGGGATCAGTTTTAAATGAGCATCCTCTTTCTGTAAAGCTGCTCGGGTGGGTCTCTTTCTGATTAGTGTCGCAGTCTCTATTTCGCCCCCTCTCTCTCTGTTTCTCTCTTTCTCTCTCTGTTTCTCTCTTTCTCTCTGTCTGCTTCTCTCTCTGTCTCTCTATCTCTCTCTGTTTCTCTCTTTCTCTCTGTCTGCTTCTCTCTCTGTCTCTCTATCTCTCTCTGTTTCTCTCTTTCTCTCTCTGTTTCTCTCTTTCTCTCTGTCTGCTTCTCTCTCTGTCTCTCTATCTCTCTCTGTCTCTCTCTGTTTCTCTCTTGCTCTCTGTCTGTTTCTCTCTCTCTGGAATTCTGAGAAAAGTGGAGTAAAGCTGAAGTTTGTTTGGAAAGGCTTATTCAAACTTTTTCCTCTCCCTGAGAGAAGAGTTTTGGCATTGACTTATTCCAAATACCCACTGCAGGATACCATTCCAGAGAGAGAAAAGGTAGTACTGACTGATGAAAAATAATGTTTTGGCTGGCCTGTCTGGAATGGATTTGTGTGTGTGTGCAGAGAGACCCATTCTGGGTCTATCTCCCTTCCTGTCTCAGTCATCATGTCTGTATGTGATTTCTCTGATTCAATTATCCAGCTTCTTGTACAACAGGTTCCACGTTACACAATTAACACGGGCCACCAAATGTCAACCGATTTGCTCTGCCATCAACCAACTGAGTGACATCTCCATTGTAGTCTTGTAGGCTCCCTCTGGCCCCTCCATGTAACCCATCTTACATAAGCAGCAACACCTGAGCATTCAAGAAAGTAGGTTGTGTCTGAAATGGCACCCCATTCCCTATATAGTGCACGAATAGGGGGCCATTTGTGACTCGCCTAGATCTACTACATCCTCTTATGTCACCAGCATGTGTCACATGTCAGGAACATCCACAGTAGAACGAGGAAGGGTGTTGTATTACGTCTTGGGGACATGTATGTAATGCATTAAAACGGGGCGGTCCATCTCATTTTGCCCCAGGGGCCGCATTTAGTTTTCAACAACATCCCGCACTGAAAATTGGTTATATTTCCTTGCCATCAATTTTTTTATTGTCCTCTCTGTCGTTTTGTTCATTTTCGATTCTCACGGACTGTCTAAAGCTGTTTAGTGAGCTGGAGAGTCAATAAACTGTGTGAATATAGGTCCATCATTTCAACAGTCTCCGTTTGGTTTTGGTCAAGTTCTTCTACTCAACCATCCAGAGGCCACATGTTTGCCACCCCTGCGTTAACGTGCTGTGGCGTATCCGTTTAGAAAGAAGTGGTCTCAAGGGGATTGAGAGCACACTGCGCTGCAGAGAAAAGCCACCCAATTAAGCTCTTCTTTCCGCCCCCGATTCTCTGAGCGCACAGGAACAAAGTCAACTTGGCCTACATATTCACTGTGAACGTGATCCACTCCCGTCCATGCACTCTGAAAAAGACTTGAATGTTTGTGCTGTGCAGTATGCTAGATCTGAGGGCGTCGAATGTAGACCAGCTTAACCATGACATCCTTTTATAAACCTGACTTGATCCTCCATAGACTTATGCAAATCAACAGAAGGATGAACTCTGTGATGAAAGGGCGTGTGGCCCCTGAAGGTTTTTTTTAAAGGAAATATTCTAGAAGAAAAGACAATTGTCTATTTTTAGATTCAAGTGGTGACTGAATGAACCGGAGCTCTACCATCATCATCCCTATATATTAGAGATTGGAGAAACAATCTGAAATTCTCCTGACACTTCATTCTTCGCTCTCGTCATGCAACGATCATACACCTCTCCCAGAGGATAATATTTATGGACTAAGAATAAATGTGTGAATGATACTAAAGCTGCTATGCCATTTTTATAAGTGTGTGAAGATCAATTGCAAGTCTTTCCACTGCTTTTGTCACATGCAAATCTATCTCTGTCGCTGCTTTAGACTAGAATAACCCCACACTACCACCCCACTATATCCCCACACCACCACCCCACTATATCCCCACACTACCACCTCACTATATCCCCACACTCTACCACCTCACTATATCCCCACACTACCACCCCACTACCACCCCCTATATCCCCACACCACCACCCCACTATATCCCCACGCCACCACCCCCACCACCACTCCACACCACCACCCCACTATATCCCCACACTACCACCCACTATATCCCCACACTCACCACCCACTATATCTATATCCCCACACCACCACCCCACTATATCCCCCCACCACCACCACTACCACCCCACTATATCCCCACCACCACCACCCCACTATATCCCCCACCACCACCCTAATCCCCACACCACTATATCCCCACACCACGATAAACCCACATCACAATAACCCCACACCACAATAAAACCCCCTACCACCACACCACCATAACACCCACACCCCAACCCCACATCCCCACGCCACCCCACACCACAATAACACCCCACCAAGATCACCCCACACCACCATAACTCCATACCACCATAACCCCACGCCACATCATAACCCCACACCACCATAACCCCACACCACAATCCCCAAAACCACCCCACACCATGATAAAACCACCCCACCATAACCCCACACCACAATAACACCCCACCAAGATCCCCCCACACCACCAAATCACCACACCACGATAACACCACACCACCATAACCCCACGCTACCATAACATCACACCACCATAATCCCATACCACCACCCCACGATAACCCCACACCATGATAAAACCACCCCACCATAACCACACCACCATAACACCCCACCACAACCCCACACCACAATATCACCCCACCAAGATCACCCCACACCACCATATCACCCCACCAAGATCACACCACCAAGATCACCATAACCCCACAATAACCACACACCACCATAACATCACACCACCATTTCCCCACACCACCATAAAAACCACATCACCATAACCCCACATCATCATAACCCCACACCACCATAACCCCACACCACCATAACCCACCCCACACCACCACCCCCCACACCCCACACCATAACCCCACCACCATAACATCACACCACCATTTCCTCACACCACCAACCCCCATCACACCACAATAACACCCCCACCACAACCTCACCCCACCACAATAACACCCCACCACAACAACCCCACCCCACCACAATAACACCCCACCACAACCCCACACCACAATAACCACGATAACCCCACACCACCATAACACCACAATAACCCCACACCACCATAACACCACAAAAAAAAAAAAAACGTAACACCACAACAGCACCCCACGATAACCCCACACCACCATAACACCACACCATAACCCCACCAGCACCACCATAACCCACACCACCATAACCCCACACCCCATAACACCCACCAAAACACCACACCACCATAACCCCACACCACCATAACACCACACCACAATAACCCCACACCACCATAACCCCACACCACCATAACACCACAACAGCACCCCACGATAACCCCACACCACCATAACACCCCACCACCATAACACCACACCAGCACCCCACCATAACCCCACACCACCATAACCCCACACCACAATATCACCCCACCAAGATCTCCCCCACCAAGATCACTCCACACCACCACAACACCCCACACCACCGATAACCCCACACCACGATAACCCCACACCACGATAACACCATAACCCCACACCACGATTAAACCACCCCACGATGAAACCACCCCACACCACCACTAAACCACCCCACCATAACCCCACACCATGATTAAACCACCCCACCATAACACCACACCACGATTCAACCACCACCACCATAACATCACACCACGATTCAACCACCATAACATCACCCCACCACGATTACCCCACACCACGATAAACGCACACCACCACCTGACCATCCTCCAAATCAATCTGTTTCACTTCTCAAATGTTTAAACACATTTATATTTGAGCCTTCATCCTAATCCTAATGTCACAGCTCATCCCACGGGATCAGTTCTGTACAGAAAGATGTCTGTGTTTATTTCTGCTGGCAGCAGGGGGAAGGTCTCTCTTTCTCTAGTCTCTGCACCAGGCTGAGCTGAGGGAAGATGCCACCAGAATATCAATAAGACCCAAGAGTCACACTCAATGCCCTAACTCACTCACACACAATGCACCAAATTCTACACACTCATTATACCATGTGTTAAGGCTGTGGGGATTAATAGTAGGGACTGTAGTATAAGCATGCTATGTTTCAGTGATAGTTGGTGTTCTAGTGGTAGTACTGTTGATGATGCTACTGATGTTGTATTTGATAAAGCCTGTGGTATCAATGTGTTAAGCCCTAGTTGTCTCTGGAGTCAGGAACCACTGACCAATTTCTCCCTTGATCTCCAAAGTGTGTGTGTGTGTGTCTGTCTCTGTGTGTGAGAGAGACCCTCCCTCCTGCCCTCTATGTATCTATATTGATGTAGGTAAAGGAGTTGCCAGTCGATTCACCCACAACAGCTGAGCCTGCAGCTCTGTGTGTGTGTGTGTGGTGTGGCTGTCTGTCTGTCTACGGGGTCTTGTGTGTGAGAGTATGTGGGGCATTTATTGTGGGGTTGGTTGGTGTTAGACGGGGATATTGGGTTAAACTGTAGTCAGACTAACTCAGAGACATTTATATCAGTTCCAGTCAGATGGAAGTCCCAGACAAAATGTCACCTGATTCACTACAGTGTTCCCTGTAAATGTCAGTCGGGAGGTAGGCCTCCTTACATAAGCTACCCGTTCACACATCAAAGAGTGTTGAAGACAGGTTATTCCTAGTCCGTGTGAATTCTTCCCTTGTTCTTTGTGTATAGAGACTGTCCTCTGCTTCTTAGACTGGGCCCACACACACACACACACACACACACACACTCTTAGGCCCTCTGTGGCAGTCTGGCTGGTTAGTCTCTGTTCATGCTCCATATTAACATTCTGGCAGTAGAGCCTCTTAAAGTGCTTAGTCCTCTCAGAGCTGCTGAGGGAGCGATGAAAGAGAGGAGGGGGAGCAAGGGGTGGGAGAAGAGACAGTATAGAGGGAAAGAGAGAGAGAAGGGGAGCAGAGGGAGAGAAAGAAAAGCAGGGGAATAGAGGAGTATTTGAGGGGTAGCATTATTGTCATTGTTAAATAGTTTAAGGTAAATGGAGGACTCTGGCTTTGAAGAGTCATGAAAGGAGGTGGAATTGTGTTTTTCCTTTGGTGTATTAGACTCCCAAATGAAGTGCTGAGTGCACACACACATTCACACAACAAACCCTGAAATACACCTGCCCTGTGAAGGACATATTAACAAGGATGCCATCACCACTTTGGCTCTCTAACCACGGTTACCATGTCCTCTAGCTACTGAGCATCAGCAGAACCTTTTTCCTCACCTTCTTTCTCCTGCTGACTTCCTGCTCTCTCTCTATCTCTCTCGCGTTCATCTCTCTCTCTTTCTAGTCTCTGTCTTCTTCCTTTTCCAACTCTCAGTTTTCATTCCTTTCCACCCTCTCGCTTCCTCACTCCCTCTCACTGCCCCCACCCCAGGTCCCAGTCGGTCTGTGTATAAAGTGGAGCAGTCATTGTGTATCATGTATAATGGAGGAGACACAAAGAGCAGTGGACAGGACAGTTCTCTGGCCCACTGAAATGCCAGGCAATCAGCCATGACCTTTCAGAGGCAAGAACACAAGAAACAGTAACGATGTCAGTGGACAGACCACAAGGTCACATTTGGGCCAGAGGGAAGACGAACAGGGCTCTAAGAGAGAGAGCTCCTATAATTTTATGCTCTGTATGTATGGAGAGACACTAGTTCCAGGAGAGCAGTGGGTTAGACTACAATACATGAGAAATGTATTTGAGCGATCAGGCCCACGTATAGAGGGATGAGACATTGATGTACAGGGTCCCTATATAGGTCCTTATATAACATGCAATAAGTGATTTATAGGACCTCTACGGGAAAGAGAGGCTGAGGGCAGGACACAGAGGCATGTTGGCATTTGATGGGATGACTCATGTACTGGAGATAGCTCTGCAGAGTGGTCACTAGCTGGCACAGCCACAAAGTCATATAAGCGGATTTTAAACCTAACCTTAAACCTAAACTTAACCACACTGCTAACCCTACTGCCTAAACCTAACCTTAAAATAAGACCAAAAAGCAAATATTTGTTTTCATGCTGTTTATACAATATAGCCAATTTTGACTTTGCAGCTGACCCATCTAGCGGAAATCGATCCGTGCAACCTCCAGGGCAAATAAACAGCAACCTCCATGACAATAAACGTCAACCTGCAACACTGAGAGGAAGGATAGGACAGGGAGAGTGAGCGATGGCAGCACCACTGCTAAAATGGAGTCAAGACAGCGAGGTGGGATGAGACCGTGTCAATGGATCAGGGGGTATAATGCTGTCTTACAGTAAGCAGCTTACAGTCCCTCTGCAGGCCTGGTCTTTATGAAGGGACAGAGACCGGACAAAGACAAACCGCAGTGGAGACCTTGGGACGGAGAGGGCAGGGTGGGTCCTATCGCTGTCTGTTCTCTGTTCTTACTCTACCTATCTCAATCCATCCTTCACACATGAAAAAATACTATGGTTTTCTCTGTACTGTTTTTGAAGTGAATACTGTAGTATTTACTGTAGTATTTACAGTTTTCTATAGTATAAATACTGTAGTAAAAAAAAAACAGTTGAATTTACTCTAGTATTAACTCTGATATATCAGTGGGGCCTTTCTCCTTGAGGAAGACGACTGGACAAATACTCAAGGCACATTTTCTATAACCTGTAGGTAGGTAGGACTGGGGTCTGAACAGAGATTTCAGAGCTTCTGCTCTTTTCTATAACCTGTAGGGAACACAATATATGGTCTATACTTGGCATGTACAGTTGAAGTCGGAAGTTTACATAAACCTTAGCCAAATACATTTAAATACATCCACAGGTACACCTCCAATTGACTCAAACAAGGTCAATTATCCTATCAGAAGCTTCTAACGCCATGACATAATTTTCTGGAATTTTCCAAGCTGATTAAAGACACAGTCAACTTAGTGTATGTAAACGTCTGACCCTCTGGAATTGTGATACAGTGAATTATAAGTGAAATAATCTGTCTGTAAACAGTTGTTGGACTTGTGTCATGCACGAAGTAGATGTCCTAACTGACTTGCCAGAACTATAGTTTGTTAACAAGAAATTTGTGGAGTGGTTGAAAAACGAGTTTTAAAGACTCCAACCTAAGTGTATGTAAACTTCCGACTTCAACTGTAGGTTTCTCACTTACGGGATATGGGGGAGGGGAATGGGCACGGGATATGGGGGAGGGGAATGGACACGGTATATGGGGGGATGGGGGGGGGAATGGACACGGTATGGGGGAGGGAAATGGGGGGGGGGGAATGGACACGGGATATGGGGGAGGGGAATGGACACGGGATATGGGGGAGGGGAATGGACACGGATATGGGGGATGGGGGAATGGACACGGGATATGGGGGAGGGGAATGGACACGGGATATGGGGGAGGGGAATGGACACGGTATATGGGGGAGGGGAATGGACACGGTATATGTAAATGAAATAATTTAGTATTTACTATAGTGCTTTTCTGGACTGTACTGTTTTTGTGGACATTACTGTGGTCTTTAGCTACACATATGATTGAGGGATACAGCAGTATGTAGTATAGTACAGGGGTGTCAAACTCATTTTGCCCCAAGGGCCACATTCGGTTTTCAACGAGGGCCGCACATAATTTTTTTAATATTTCCTTTGTCAAAATGTGCTAAAAATAGTCCTCTATCCATCATTTTGGGAATTGTCAATGATCCCTGACTGTTTTAGTGATTATTTGCGAGATGGACATTCAAGAAACTGTCCGAATATCACTAGACAGTCAGGGATCATCAAACATCTCTCTCTGTTCAGTGAAGTACAGTGTAACAGTGCTAACAGACAGGCCCTGGCACCGTTTGAGTAACTGCATGATCTCTCCGGTCTCATCTGCCCATGCATGATACCGCAAATGTAGCTAGTCGCCTCAAGTTTCGGGGAAACGGCGGGATGGTGGGGCTGCCATGGAAACTGAGGCTGTGGCGCTGGCTTGGCGAAATGACGACATCTGTCACTTGGCGGCACACGGTAGACATGAATATTTGAGCTTGATGAACACCGACATATGACACTTCCCAGCAGAACCCTAATTCAGAAGCTGTTATTTCACATGGGAAAATAGAGGAGATGGAAGCAGACTGCAATGCATTCAAATCCCATTAACTGACATATTTGTGTCCCAATTGTCTCATCTCTATAACTATGATTCATTTTAACATTACACTGTTGTTTTTGATCGACAAAACCAAGGACCTAATAGTTTCTCTTATTCTGGCCGATAGTAGTATTTTTGGGTCCCAGGAAGCCATTCCTACCATCCACGAAGGATGTCGTTTGGATTGTCTCTTCATCGTGATGGTTTTCACACCTGTCCCAGAGGTTCCGACCAACAGTATGTTCCTTTATGGGCCTTGGTACTGAAACCACAGAGTACTGCTGAAAGCTCTGAGTGTAGCCCTGTTTGAGTTGAGCTGTTTGAGGAGACTGGAAATCCCTAGCTCCAACGCCGGGTGGAATATGAGGTCAGCTATGAATGGATGGGGTTTATTCGGAAGGAGCGGAGGGTAATAAGGGAGAGAAGGGGGTGCTGAACCTAACCAATTAACCATCATTCACTTTCGGGGATGTCAGGGCTTGTTTAAGGACTGGCTGATTGCTGGACTAGGAGCCTCAGCAGGTTAAAGCTGTAGCCTCCATTGTTAACTTATATTTATGAGCAATTTACAAGTCTTATTTGATGTTGAACAAAAGGTTTAGGCTGTTCCAAGCCTGTTTCTATTAAAGTTATTTGTGTAGTTATTATCATCATACTCTACTCACAGTGGGACCTTTGTAAAAGTTATTATTCAGGCCTTGGTCAATGTAGCCTACTCCTGCTGTAAGTTTCACACTCTCTGAAAGAAAGGTGTTATCTAGAACCGAAAAGGGTTCTTCAGCTGTCCCCCTTTGAAGAACCCCTGTTGGTTCTACATAAAACTAAATGGTTCTATCTGGAACCGAAAAGGGTTCTACCTGGAACAAAAAAATAGTTATCCTATGGGGACAGCAGCAGAATCCTTTTGGAACCCTTTTTTCCTAAGAGTGCAGTATCTAAATCCATGGCTGTAGCTTAGGTTCCCTAAGAGTGCAGTATCCAATTCCATGGCTGCAGATTAGGTTCCCTAAGAGTGCAGTATCTAAATCCATGGCTGTAGCTTAGGTTCCCTAAGAGTGCAGTATCTAATTCCATGGCTGTAGATTAGGTTCCCTAAGAGTGCAGTATCTAATTCCATGGCTGTAGCTTAGGTTCCCTAAGAGTGCAATATCCAATTCCATGGCTGTAGATTAGGTTCCCTAAGAGTGCAGTATCCAATTCCATGGCTGTAGATTAGGTTCCCTAAGAGTGCAGTATCTAAATCCATGGCTGTAGCTTAGGTTCCCTAAGAGTGCAGTATCTAATTCCATGGCTGTAGATTAGGTTCCCTAAGAGTGCAGTATCTAATTCCATGGCTGTAGCTTAGGTTCCCTAAGAGTGCAGTATCCAATTCCATGGCTGTAGATTAGGTTCCCTAAGAGTGCAGTATCTAAATCCATGGCTGTAGCTTAGGTTTCCTAAGAGTGCAGTATCTAATTCCGTGGCTGTAAATTAGGTTCCCTAAGAGTGCAGTATCTAATTCCATGGCTGTAGATTAGGTTCCCTAAGAGTGCAGTATCTAATTCCATGGCTGTAGATTAGGTTTCCTAAGAGTGCAGTATCTAATTCCATGGCTGTAGATTAGGTTCCCTAAGAGTGCAGTATCTAATTCCATGGCTGTAGATTAGGTTCCCTAAGAGTGCAGTATCTAATTCCATGGCTGTAGATTAGGTTTCCTAAGAGTGCAGTATCTAATTCCATGGCTGTAGATTAGGTTTCCTAAGAGTGCAGTATCTAATTCCATGGCTGTAAATTAGGTTTCCTAAGAGTGCAGTATCTAATTCCATGGCAGTAGATTAGGTTTCCTAAAAGTGCAAATCAAATCAAATCAATCAAATCAAATCCAATTTTATTTGTCACATACACATGGTTAGCAGATGTTAATGCGAGTGTAGCGAAATGCTTGTGCTTCTAGTTCCGACAATGCAGTAATAACGAACAAGTAATCTAACTAACAATTCCAAAAAACTACTGTCTTATACACAGTGTAAGGGGATAAAGAATATGTACATAAGGATATATGAATGAGTGATGGTACAGAGCAGCATAGGCAAGATACAGTAGATGATATCGAGTACAGTATATACATATGAGATGAGTATGTAAACCAAGTGGCATAGTTAAAGTGGCTAGTGATACATGTATTACATAAGGATGCAGTCGATGATATAGAGTACAGTATATACGTATGCATATGAGATGAATAATGTAGGGTAAGTAACATTATATAAGGTAGCATTGTTTAAAGTGGCTAGTGATATATTTACATCATTCCCATCAATTCCCATTATTAAAGTGGCTGGAGTTGAGTCAGTGTCATTGACAGTGTGTTGGCAGCAGCCACTCAATGTTAGTGGTGGCTGTTTAACAGTCTGATGGCCTTGAGATAGAAGCTGTTTTTCAGTCTCTCGGTCCCAGCTTTGATGCACCTGTACTGACCTCGCCTTCTGGATGACAGCGGGGTGAACAGGCAGTGGCTCGGGTGGTTGATGTCCTTGATGATCTTTATGGCCTTCCTGTAGCATCGGGTGGTGTAGGTGTCCTGGAGGGCAGGTAGTTTGCCCCCGGTGATGCGTTGTGCAGACCTCACTACCCTCTGGAGAGCCTTACGGTTGACGGCGGAGCAGTTGCCGTACCAGGCGGTGATACAGCCCGCCAGGATGCTCTCGATTGTGCATCTGTAGAAGTTTGTGAGTGCTTTTGGTGACAAGCCGAATTTCTTCAGCCTCCTGAGGTTGAAGAGACGCTGCTGCGCCTTCTTCACGATGCTGTCTGTGTGAGTGGACCAATTCAGTTTGTCTGTGATGTGTATGCCGAGGAACTTAAAACTTGCTACCCTCTCCACTACTGTTCCATCGATGTGGATGGGGGGGTGTTCCCTCTGCTGTTTCCTGAAGTCCACAATCATCTCCTTAGTTTTGTTGACGTTGAGTGTGAGGTTATTTTCCTGACACCACTCTCCGAGGGCCCTCACCTCCTCCCTGTAGGCCGTCTCGTCGTTGTTGGTAATCAAGCCTACCACTGTTGTGTCGTCCGCAAACTTGATGATTGAGTTGGAGGCGTGCGTGGCCACGCAGTCGTGGGTGAACAGGGAGTACAGGAGAGGGCTCAGAACGCACCCTTGTGGGGCCCCAGTGTTGAGGATCAGCGGGGAGGAGATGTTGTTGCCTACCCTCACCACCTGGGGGCGGCCCGTCAGGAAGTCCAGTACCCAGTTGCACAGGGCGGGGTCGAGACCCAGGGTCTCGAGCTTGATGACGAGCTTGGAGGGTACTATGGTGTTGAATGCCGAGCTGTAGTCGATGAACAGCATTCTCACATAGGTATTCCTCTTGTCCAGATGGGTTAGGGCAGTGTGCAGTGTGGTTGAGATTGCATCGTCTGTGGACCTATTTGGGCGGTAAGCAAATTGGAGTGGGTCTAGGGTGTCAGGTAGGGTGGAGGTGATATGGTCCTTGACTAGTCTCTCAAAGCACTTCATGATGACGGATGTGAGTGCTACGGGGCGGTAGTCGTTTAGCTCAGTTACCTTAGCTTTCTTGGGAACAGGAACAATGGTGACCCTCTTGAAGCATGTGGGAACAGCAGACTAGTATAGGGATTGATTGAATATGTCCGTAAACACACCGGCCAGCTGGTCTGCGCATGCTCTGAGGGCGCTGCTGGGGATGCCGTCTGGGCCTGCAGCCTTGCGAGGGTTAACACGTTTAAATGTCTTACTCACCTCGGCTGCAGTGAAGGAGAGACCGCATGTTTTCGTTGCAGGCCGTGTCAGTGGCACTGTATTGTCCTCAAAGCGGGCAAAAAAGTTATTTAGTCTGCCTGGGAGCAAGACATCCTGGTCCGTGACTGTGCTGGATTTCTTCCTGTAGTCCGTGATTGACTGTAGACCCTGCCACATGCCTCTTGTGTCTGAGCCGTTGAATTGAGATTCTACTTTGTCTACTTTGCAGTATCTAATTCCATGGCTGTAGATTAGGTTCCCTAAGAGTGCAGTATCTAATTCCATGGCTGTAGTTTAGGTTTGGACAGTGACACAAATGCTTAAGATATTCTATTTTCTTTCAGTGAAATCATTCCAATCTCTGATCCAGGGAGGGATGTTTTAGTTTGGGGGAGAAAGGGGAGGGATTTATAGTGAACGCTTATTATCCCAAAATGTCCATGCAACAGCTGCATCATTTCCTCAGCAACACTTGTCGCATGGCGCTGCGATGTCGACATGCCTCCATGTCAAAGTTTTCTGACATTCACTGGCTGACAAGAAGGTGAGAAACACAAACACACACTTATTTTTCCATTGAACAAACACATTAGTACGCATAACAAAATTCTACAGTTTTATCCCCCAAAAAATGTAACCTTTATTTAACTAGGGAAATCAGTTAAGAACAATTTCTTATTTACAATGACGGCCTACCAAAAGGCCTCCTGTGGGGACGGAGGATTAAAAATTTAAAATATAAAAATATAGGACAAAAACACATCACCACAACACTACATAAAGAGAGGTCCTAAGACAACAACATAGCAAAGAAAAAGCTACCATCTGGTGCTGTGGTTTTAGGGAAACCTTCCCCCCACCCCATTCCCCCTCTAGTCTAGCCCCCTCCCAATCCTTCTCTCAACTCCTTTCAACCACCCCTGTCCCCAATCACCCCCTCCTCCCATTACAGTCCCACTGCAGCCACATGACAGTCCCACTACAGCCACACGACAGTCCCACTGCAGCCACATAAGTCCCACTACAGCCACATGACAGTCCCACTGCAGCCACATGACAGTCCCACTGCAGCCACATGACAGTCCCACTGCAGCCACATGACAGTCCCACTACAGCCACACGACAGTCCCACTGCAGCCACATAAGTCCCACTGCAGCCACATGACAGTCCCACTGCAGCCACATGACAGTCCCACTGCAGCCACATGACAGTCCCACTACAGCCACATGACAGTCCCACTGCAGCCACATGACAGTCCCACTGCAGCCACATGACAGTCCCACTGCAGCCACATGACAGTCCCACTGCAGCCACATGACAGTCCCACTGCAGCCACATGACAGTCCCACTACAGCCACATGACAGTCCCACTGCAGCCACATGACAGTCCCACTGCAGCCACACGACAGTCCCACTACAGCCACACGACAGTCCCACTGCAGCCACACGACAGTCCCACTGCAGCCACATAAGTCCCACTGCAGCCACATAAGTCCCACTGCAGCCACATAAGTCCCACTGCAGCCACATAAGTCCCACTGCAGCCACATAAGTCCCACTGCAGCCACACGACAGTCCCACTGCAGCCACACGACAGTCCCACTGCAGCCACAAGACAGTCCCACTGCAGCCACAAGACAGTCCCACTGCAGCCACAAGACAGTCCCACTGCAGCCACATAAGTCCCACTGCAGCCACATAAGTCCCACTGCAGCCACATGACAGTCCCACTGCAGCCCCACGACAGTCCAACTACAGCCACATGACAGTCCCTCTACAGCCCCATGACAGTCCCACTACAGCCACATGACAGTCCCACTGCAGCCACATGACAGTCCCACTGCAGCCCCATGACAGTCCAACTACAGCCCCACGACAGTCCCACTGCAGCCCCATGACAGTCCCACTGCAGCCCCATGACAGTCCCACTGCAGCCCCATGACAGTCCCACTGCAGCCACATGACAGTCCCACTGCAGCCACATGACAGTCCCACTGCAGCCACATGACAGTCCCACTGCAGCCACATGACAGTCCCACTACAGCCACACAACAGTCCCACTACAGCCACACGACAGCCACATGACAGTCCCACAACAGCCACACTACAGTCCTACTACAGTCCCACGACAGTCCTACTACAGTCCCACGACAGCCACATGACAGTCCCACAACAGCCACACTACAGCACTGAGACGTTGGCCTGTTCCTCTAATCCTACATGGAATTTAGCTCCCTTTGTTGGCTGTCTTTCTTTAATTCGCTCCTCTTTTTGTCAGTATCTCTCCCACTCCTTTTCCCCTCTCACTCCCACTTCCGTGCCTTCTTCCTCCACTGTCAGAGAGGGGGGAAAGCAGTGTTTCCAGGACAACTGCAGATGTGGAGGAAATGGATTTGTGAAATGTAGAGTGCTAAAGGTGTGTTTTGCAGCTAGAACAGATATGGAAACAGGGGTAGGGGGATTGGAATGGGTTTTAGGGGAGTAGGGGGTTATTGGGGACAGGAGTGGATGAAATTAGTTGAGAGAGGGATTGGGATGGGAGGGTTAAGGGGGCTAGACTAGAGGGGGAATGTGGGTGGGAGGGAAGGGTTCCCTAAAACCACAGCACCAGATGGAAGCTTTTGATCCCACAAGAGTTTCTGTTTCATCATGACTAATGAATGTGATTCTACTCCATTTGATTCAATTCAGTAGTTTTAATTCTGATTCACTATATGGAGCTTTCTTAACCTACAGAGTGCTTGAATGCTTGAGTTCTTTCCCTTCTGAATCATCTACCTTAGTGGGCTGTTACCTCATAGAGCTCTGCACTTGACCTGAGTAAATGTATTTCATACGTTTGCCCTTTGACTTCTGCTCTTGGTGGTAAATTGGGGTAGCCAGAAGGAGTGAAAATACCCCCCTCATCAACTTCTTATTTAAAGCTTAGTTCTGATTAGAGTGTAGCTCTGCCTGTCTGTCTGTCTGTCTGTCTGACTGTCTGTCTGCCTCCCCTTTTCTGTCTGATTTCCTCCCAGCTGAGAAAACAGGCTCGGGGACTCTTGGCAGAAGAGACGAGGAGAGGTCTTTTCAGACGGAGAGAAAAGAGAGTTTGCCACAATGAAAGAGAGCATTGTGCTAGCCTTACATTGGGCTACACATCTCTAGGCTACATCTCTAGCTCTGTTAGCAACCACAGAATTACTGTGTCTCTTTAAAGCAGATGAGATAGCCCCTGGCAATGCAATGACTGTGTCAAGTGTGTTTATTCAATGGCTTCTTCCATTTCCTAAGGACACTTCCCGCCATGTTCTCTTACATCACCATTCTAGTCACTTTGCATCAGTGAATTTAAAGGAAAGGTTGTTGCCAGCTGTATGCATAAACTTGTTCAAACCTCTGTGTGTGTGTGTGCAGTATTTTATATGTGCAAATACTCATGAGTGCAAAACCATTTTTTTCTGTTTGTTTAGAGGTGTGTGTGTGTGTGTGTGTGTGAGAGATCAACTGTGTATGGTATTAATGGTTCAATGGTTCAACGTTTACACCTGTTGTGTCCTGTGCACATGGTGAATAAACAGTACAGGGGAATTCTTAGAGCTCTTTCCCACAATGCACTGACAATGATGATAATACTAATATAGATAATAATAGGCAGTAATATATACATGTAAACAGGAGTAATAGTGACCAGTAGCAGGATAAATAGATACTAATGGTAATATATACATGTAAACAGGAGTAATAGTGGCCAGTAGCAGGATAAATAGATACTAATGGTAATATATACATGTAAACAGGAGTAATAGTGACCAGTAACATGATAAATAGATGCTAATGGTAATATATACATGTAAACAGGAGTAATAGTGACCAGTAGCAGGATAAATAGATACTAATGGTAATATATACATGTAAACAGGAGTAATAGTGGCCAGTAGCAGGATAAATAGATACTAATGGTAATATATACATGTAAACAGGAGTAATAGTGACCAGTAACATGATAAATAGATGCTAATGGTAATATATACATGTAAACAGAAGTAATAGTGGCCAGTAGCAGGATAAATAGATGTATATATTACCATTAGTATATATATATTTATCCTGTTACTGGTCACTATTACTCCTGTTTACTTGTATATATTGCCTTTTGTTTTTGCTCACCTTGTGATCATTTTGACCCCACGGGGTGAGATCTTGCGTGGAGCCTCAGATAGAGGGAGATTATCAGTGGTCTTGTATGTCTTCCATTTCCTAATAATTGCTCCCACAGTTGATTTCTTCAAACCAAGCTGCTTACCTATTGCAGATTCAGTCTTCTGAGCCTGGTGCAGGTCTACAATTTTGTTTCTGGTGTCCTTTGACAGCTCTTTGGTCTTGGCCATAGTGGAGTTTGGATTGTGACTGTTTGAGGTCGTGGACAAGTGTCTTTTATACTGATAACAAGTTCAAACAGGTGCCATTAATACAGGTAACGAGTGGAGGACAGAGGAGCCTTTTAAAGAAAAATTTACAGGTCTGTGAGAGCCAGAAATCTTGCTTGTTTGTAGGTGACCAAATTCTTATTTTCCACCGTAATTTGCAAATAAATTCATTAAAAATCCTACAATATGATTTTCTGGATTTTCTTTCCTCATTTTGTCTGTAATAGTTGAAGTGTACCTATGATGAAAATGACAGGCCTCTCTCATCTTTTTAAGTGGGAGAACTTGCACAATTGGTGGCTGACTAAATATTTTTTTACCCCACTGTATATACATGTAAACAGGAGTAATAGTGACCAGTAAAAGGATAAATCGATACTAATGGTAATATATACATATAAACAGGAGTAAATAGTGACCAGTAACAGGATAAATAGTTACTAATGGTAATATATACATGTAAACAGGAGTAATAGTGACCAGTAACAGGATAAATAGATACTAATGGTAATATATACATGTAAACAGGAGTAATAGTGACCAGTAACAGGATAAATAGCTAGATACTAATTATAATATATACATGTAAACAGGAGTTATAGTGACCAGTAACAGGATAAATAGTTACTAATGGTAATATATACATGTAAACAGGAGTTATAGTGACCAGTAACAGGATAAATAGTTACTATGGAAACATATACATGTAAACAGGAGTAATAGTGACCAGTAACAGGATAAATAGATACTAATGGTAATATATAGATGTAAACAGATGAAATCCGAAATCAGATGAAATCCGAGCAAGGGTAGCATTCCAGAGGGACATCAGAGACTGTAATGTTCTTTGCTTCATGGAAACATGGCTCACTGGAGAGACGCTATCGGAGTTGGTGCAGCCAGCTGGTTTCTCCACGCATCGCGCCGACAGAAACAAACATCTTTCTGGTAAGAAGAGGGGCGGGGGCGTATGCCTTATGGCTAACGGGACGTGGTGTGGCCACAACAATATACAGGAACTCAAGTCCTTCTGATTTAGAATTTAGAATTCCTCACAATCAAATGTCGACCGTATTATCTACCAAGGGAATTCTCTTCGATTATAATCACAGCCATATATATTCCCCCCCCAAGCAGACACATCGATGGCTCTGAACTAACTTTATTTGACTCTTTGCAAACTGGAATCCATACATCCTGAGGCTGCATTCATTGTAGCTGGGGATTTTAACAAGGCTAATCTGAACACAAGACTCCCTAAATTGTATCAGCATATCGATTGCGCAACCAGGGCTGGCAAAACCTTGGATCATTGCTATTCTAACTTCCGTGACGCATATAAGGCCCTGCCCCGCCCTCCTTTTGGAAAAGCTGACCACGACTCCATTTTGTTGATCCCTGCCTACAGACAGAAACTAAAACAAGAAGCTCCCACGCTGAGGTCTGTCCAACGCTGGTCCGACCAATCTGATTCCACACTCCAAGACTGCTTCCATCACGTGGACTGGGATATGTTTCGTATTGCGTCAGACAACAACATTGACGAATACGCTGATTCGGTGTGCGAGTTCATTAGAACGTGCATTGAAGATGTCGTTCCCATAGCAACGATTAAAACATTCCCAAACCAGAAACCGTGGATTGATGGCAGCATTCGCGTGAAACTGAAAGCGCGAACCACTGCTTTTAATCAGGGCAAGGTGACTGGAAACATGACCGAATACAAACAGTGTAGCTACTCCCTCCGCAAGGCAATCAAACAAGCTAAGCGTCAGTATAGAGACAAAGTAGAATCTCAATTCAACGGCTCAGACACAAGAGGTATGTGGCAGGGTCTACAGTCAATCACGGATTACAAAAAGAAAACCAGCCCCGTCACGGAGCAGGATGTCTTGCTCCCAGGCAGACTAAATAACTTTTTTGCCCGCTTTGAGGACAATACAGTGCCACTGACACGGCCTGCAACCAAAACATGCGGTAAAACATTTAAACTCTCCTTCACTGCAGCCGACCAGCTGGCGTGAGTAAAACATTTAAACATTGTGTTAAGCTAAGATAACCTAAACGCAAGGCTGCAGACCTCCAGTCAAGGACCATATCACCTGACACCCTAGACCCACTCCAATTTGCTTACCGCCCAGTCCACAGACGATGCAATCTCAACCACACTGCACACTGCCCTAACCCATCTGGACAAGAGGAATACCTATGTGGGAATGCTGTTCATCGACTACAGCTCAGCATTTAACACCATAGTACCCTCCAAGCTCGTCATCAAGCTCGAGACCCTGGGTCTCGACCCCGCCCCTGTGCAACTAGGTACTGGACATCCTGACGGGCCGCCCCCAGGTGGTGAGGGTAGGCAACAACATCTCCACCCCGCTGATCCTCAACACTGGGGCCCCACAAGGGTGCGTTCTGAGCCCTCTCCTGTACTCCCTGTTCACCCACGACTGCGTGGCCACGCACGCCTCCAACTCAATCATCAAGTTTGCGGACGACACAACAGTGGTAGGCTTGATTACCAACAATGACGAGACGGCCTACAGGGAGGAGGTGAGGGCCCTCGGAGTGTGGTGTCAGGAAAATAACCTCACACTCAACGTCAACAAAACTAAGGAGATGATTGTGGACTTCAGGAAACAGCAGAGGGAACACCCCCCTATCCACATCGATGGAACAGTAGTGGAGAGGGTAGCAAGTTTTAAGTTCCTCAGCATACACATCACAGACAAACTGAATTGACAAACTGACAACAACCACCCGAGCCACTGCCTGTTCACCCCGCTATCATCCAGAAGGCGAGGTCAGTATAGGTGCATCAAAGCTGGGACCGAGAGACTGAAAAACAGCTTCTATCTCAAGGCCATCAGACTGTTAAACAGCCACCACTAACATTGAGTGGCTGCTGCCAACACACAGACTCAACTCCAGCCACTTTAATAATGGGAATTGATGGGAAATTATGTAAAATATATCACTAGCCACTTTAAACAATGCTACCTAATATAATGTTTACATACCCTACATTATTCATCTCATATGTATACATATATACTGTACTCTATATCATCTACTGCGTCTTTATGTAATACATGTATCACTAGCCACTTTAACTATGCCACTTTGTTTACATACTCATCTCATATGTATATACTGTACTCGATACCATCTACTGTATCTTGCCTATGCCGCTCTGTACCATCACTCATTCTTATATCTTTATGTACATATTCTTTATCCCCCTACACTTGTGTGTATAAGACAGTAGTTTTGGAATTGTTAGTTAGATTACTTGTTGGTTATTACTGCATTGTCGGAACTAGAAGCACAAGCATTGCACTACACTCGCATTAACATCTGCTAACCATGTGTATGTGACAAATAAGATTTGATTTGATTTGAAATGATGTCAATTAGCCCATCAGAAGCTTCTAAAGCTATGACATAATTTTATGTATTTTTCCAAGCTGTTTAAAGGCACAGTCAACTTAGTGTATATACACTTCTGACCCACTGGAATTGTGATACAGTGAATTATAAGTGAAATAATCTGTCTGTAAACAATTGTTGGAAAAATGACTTGTGTCATGCACAAAGTAGATGTCCTAACCGACTTGCCAAAACAATGGTTTGTTAACAAGACATTTGTAGAGTGGTTGAAAAATGAGTTTTAGTGGCTCCAACCTAAGTGTATGTAAACTTCCGACTTCAACTGTACGTAGCCTCGTTATTGTTATTTTATTGTTACCTTTTATTATTGTTGACTTTAGTTTATTTGGTAAATATTTTCTTAACTCTTCTTGAACTGCACTGTTGGTCAAGGGCTTGCGTTTCACGGTAAGGTCTGCACTTGTGTTTGGCGCATCTTTCTTTCTCTCTCTCTTTCTTTCTTTCTCTCTTTGCCTGTCCTGCTATGCTGGCTATTGCCTCAAGAGTGGAGATTACCCAGGACTCTGTGTTCTGTCACAAGTCCCAGAACTCTGCTGCAGTCATCATTACACAGATATCATGATCTCATCTTTAATTTATCTTTAGGTCACCTGTTGATGCTCCCTGAAGAGACCTACAACTCTACCAGACATAGACATAACACAGACTTTATCATTGTCTTTTATCCTGTGTCTGTCCAGGGCTGTATTTTATTGTACAACATGTGTTGACCTATATTACTATATAAAAGCACTGTGGCTCTTCATCCTCTGTCAGTGGGGCAGCTGCCAGACGCGGACACGGGGGTGGGGTGCTGGGTAGAGGTGGGGGTTCCTCCCCTCTGGACGGGCCTGAGCTGTAATGGCAGAGTAAAGAGCTTAAAATGGCACGGAAATTAACTTCCTGTCCCGCCATACACACATCTCATTACTTCCTGCTTTCCTCACATGGATCAGATGGCTGCCCCTGAAATCAGATCCCTGTTTCCCAGAGCCTTCATTTCCTCCTCTGTGTTCCCTCCTCCCTGCTCTTCCGCAGTGGCCTGATGGTTCAGATGAGGAAAGGGGAAGTTGTTTCCTGCCTTTACTTTCTATAGAAATGAAAGGGATGTTTTTGTCTCAACAATGCATCCTAGATTTTTTGTTTCTGTGTGGAAATCTATGTGTGGTGTTTGAGTGTGGTGTGTGCGACCATCTGTTGTGTGAGTCTGGTGTGTGTGAGACTGTCTGTTGTGTGAGTCTGGTGTGTGTGAGACTGTGTCTGTTGTGTGAGTCTGGTGTGTGTGAGACTGTGTCTGTTGTGTGAGTCTGGTGTGTGTGAGACTGTGTCTGTTGTGTGAGTCTGGTGTGTGTGAGACTGTGTCTGTTGTGTGAGTCTGGTGTGTGTGAGACTGTGTCTGTTGTGTGAGTCTGGTGTGTGTGAGACTGTGTCTGTTGTGTGAGTCTGGTGTGTGTGAGACTGTGTCTGTTGTGTGAGTCTGGTGTGTGTGAGACTGTCTGTGAGTCTGTTGTGTGAGTCTGGTGTGTGTGAGACTGTGTCTGTGTGTGTGAGTCTGGTGTGTGTGAGACTGTGTCTGTTGTGTGAGTCTGGTGTGTGTGAGACTGTGTCTGTTGTGTGAGTCTGGTGTGTGTGAGACTGTCTGTGTCTGAGTCTGTGTGAGACTGGTGTGTGTGAGACTGTGTCTGTGTGTGTGAGACGGTGTCTGGTGTGTGTGAGACTGTGCCTGTTGTGTGAGTCTGGTGTGTGTGAGACTGTGTCTGGTGTGTGTGACTGTCTGGTGTGAGACAGTCTGGTGTGTGTGACTGTCTGGTGTGAGACAGTCTGGTGTGTGTGAGACTGTGTCTGTTGTGTGTGTGTGTGAGTCTGGTGTGTGAGAGTCTGGTGTGTGAGTCTGGTGTGTGTGAGAGTGTGTCTGTTTTGTGAGACTGTGTCTGGTGTGTGTGAGACTCTGTCTGTTGTGTGAGTCTGGTATGTGTGAGACTGTGTCTGGTGTGTGTGACTGTCTGGTGTGTGTGAGTCTGATGTCTGTTCTGTGAGACTGTGTCTGGTGTGTGTGAGACTCTGTCTGTGTGTGTGAGTCTGGTGTGTGAGACTGTGTCTGGTGTGTGTGACTGTCTGTTGTGTGAGTCTGATGTGTGAGAGTCTGGTGTGTGAGTCTGGTGTGTGTGAGACTGTGTGTTGTGTGTGTGAGTCTGGTGTGTGAGAGTCTGGTTGTGAGACTGTGTCTGTTGTGTGTGTGTCAGTCTGGTGTGTATGAGTCTGTTGTGTGTGTGAGACTGTGTCTGTTGGTGTGTGTGTCTGGTGTGTGTGAGACTGTGTCTGTTGTGTGTGTCTCGTGTGTGTCCATTATGGTATGATGACGTCTGTGATGTCCTTTGTCCAGAATGTCTGACTGACGTTATTACCACACAAAGACGGTCTATTGTCAAGGTTCCCATTAGCCTGGCTACGCCTGGGATCCCCCTAATGCTCTTTCCAGTGCTGCACATGCCTGATCCATGTGTTCATGTGACTCTGTGTATGGTGAGTGTGTATACCTCTTTGTGTACATCTGTGTGTTTGACTGGTGGAAATATGCCTAATGAAGCCAGATGGGGAGATGGGATGAGTGTATGATAAAAGAACAATCCCCCCATTCTGTTGTGTGTCTCCCCCCAAGGCATCGCCTCACTTCCTGTTGCACAGTCACAGGAAGCAGGAAGTCGGCTCAATCAGAAATGACCTTTAAATTTCAACCACATTATAACGCAGGTATTCTGCGGTCCGGATTGAATCTAGCCTCTAGGTTCCCAGCGACGCTAGTCAAGAGGAAGCAATGAAAGATGGATTCTATATTATATCAATGTGATTCTCAAGATATTTATCCATTACATAGGATTGTGTAACCTAGTATAAAATGTGCAGTGTATCCTAAAAGCTTAACAACATTCTCTCAATAATATAGAATGTTCTGTATAGCTCCATCGATTGCAATACATACTGTACATATTTAAAACTTTGGAATACTATCAATTTAAAGCAAAAAAAGTGTCTTCAGATAGGCTATGTATTACATAATGTGTATCCACGTTCACTTTGAGGACTGTCGGAGGAAGTTGTCACATTTCTGCTGAGGAAACGTTGTCATCTTGCTTTCATCCCCCCTTCCCCTCATCCCATTTCCCCTGTTTCCACATCGCAGCGGACACTTCAAACAGGCGTGTGAGTTGAGGCTGCTGGGAGCAGAGGATTATGGGATAGTGTGGTGCTGATGAAGTCTGGTGGATCTGGGTCACAGATAAAAGCTGAGCAAACTGATGCAGAACTACTGCCACTTAAAAACCCCTGGCCAACAGAACAGACTGGAACACTGTGGCTGCCAGGACAACTTTACTAGTTGTTTAATGTGCTGTAATGCCTTAGTTTGGTATCTATAATCATGATACATGATTATGGTAGAATTTAAGATGGATCCTAATTACAGTGCCTTGCGAAAGTATTCGGCCCCCTTGAACTTTGCGACCTTTTGCCACATTTCAGTTTTTGATTTGTTAAAAAAGTTTGACATATCCAATAAATGTCGTTCCACTTCATGATTGTGTCCCACTTGTTGTTGATTCTTCACAAAAAAATACAGTTTTATATCTTTATGTTTGAAGCCTGAAATGTGGCAAAAGGTCGCAAATTTCAAGGGGGCCGAATACTTTCGCAAGGCACTGTATGTTGTTAGTGACTGTCTTGAATATTGTATCATTCTGCACTATTTTATTAACACAATTTATAAAGTTCCCTTAACTAAAATAAATTTTTCCCATCTTACAAACCAAGCTGCACGGTAGAAAAGACTAGACGGACAACGAGGGTTTAATGATTTCTGAACCTTTTATTTGAAACTTCAGTGTTCAAGGGAAAATAAAACAGCAATATAAATATTAGCATAACAAATAAGAGATTAGGGGGGGCGGGGGGGTTAAGAGTTTCATAAGAAAGATATCAGGCCACAGCACGGGAGAGGATTAATTCAGCAGCAGACGGACATACACACATATATAATATTTATAATCATTTGTTCATATGGACAGAGAGAGAGGCATTCCTGCACAAATGCGCGATATGAATCACAGAAAGAAAACGTAAAGAGGTTACAGAAGGATAGAAACATTTTTTTTCAATATACTTTTTTTTGTTTGGTTTCTTTACAGGGAGGTCAAATGGAGAGAGTGAAAATGAACACATATCACAAGTTAACTAGTCTATGTGTGTCACTGTTTACTCATCGTCTAAAGTTAGCAACTTTATTTATTTACACTGAAGAGTTAGTTAGTTGGCCTTCGTGGTGTTTCGTTACTACATTGCAACACAAACTGTTGAAGAACATTTCAGAGATCTTTTTTTCTCGCAGCGGTTTTCATATTTTTCTTGAAAAACAAATGCAACACATTCCAGTAGTAAAAGCCACACCTTGTGGAGAGAGGACTTTTCATTTGGAAATGCTGGACGTGGTCCGTACTATACAAACACCTGGCTCATGCCACCGACAGGACCAGTGTTTATTTACAGTGGGGAAGAGCCTTCACTGGACCAGGGAGTGGAGGGCGGAGTCTTGAGGTTAGCTTTACCAGAGTGGATTTACACTGAGAGGATAGATACAGCGAGGAATGGAACTAGCGAACTCTGTCTCCGCTCCCTTCTTCTGAAGTGGTATCTCCTCTGTGACATGGAGAGATGTGCTTGGCTCTGTCACCCTCTAACCTGGGTCAGTGCATTCGAGGAAGTTTAGGGGTGGACCTTGCCTATGTACATTCAGTGAGTAGAGCCAAGGTCGTTGCCCCCCTCCCAGTCAATCTAATGGTACCAACCCAGACGTCGCACCCCATCCCTTTCCACTCCCCCTTGAACCCTGCCTCCATGCTGCCTCTTCATGTGGTGGGAGCCTGACAGACGGACTACAAGCTAAAGACTTCCCATCCCTTTCCACTCCCCCTTGAACCCTGCCTCCATGCTGCCTCTTCATGTGGTGGGAGCCTGACAGATGGACGACAAACTAAAGACTTCCCATCCCTTTCCACTCCCCCTTGAACCCTGCCTCCATGCTGCCTCTTCATGTGGTGGGAGCCTGACAGACGGACGACAAACTAAAGACTTCCCATCCCTTTCCACTCCCCCTTGAACCCTGCCTCCATGCTGCCTCTTCATGTGGTGGGAGCCTGACAGACGGACGACAAACTAAAGACTTCCCATCCCTTTCCACTCCCCCTTGAACCCTGCCTCCATGCTGCCTCTTCATGCGGTGGGAGCCTGACAGACGGACGACAAACTAAAGACTTCCTACGTATCTTCTAAACAACTCTTATGCTGCTGAGTTGTCAAAAAACATGTCTTATCACATCAAGAAATATAACTATCTGCACTTCAGGATACATAGCAAGGGGTGAGCACTCAATCTGGAGCCTAGTGACCTAAGAAGTGTAACTTCTCAGAAATTTGTTGAAGATCTCTACTTGTGCCCTCCTCTGAAGGGCTTTTTACCCTACAGCTCATTTTTACAGTATGAACAGTGCATCTCCTATGGTTGAAGTGGGATAGCCAGTGAGGGGAGGGGGCATAAGGGGACAGCAGGTGGTCTCTATGCCCATCTATGGTGTTCTAAAAAAGGGGCAGTGCCTACTATGTCACCAAGCCAGCCAATAGGGCTGATGATAGGGTTCACGCTAAGGTCATAAAAAACAACAAAATATTCTAATCTTACCATTTAACTAATGCTTACAAAATCATATTTAGAATTTTTCGCTACCACGTCAGATAAATGCTACAAAGTGCATTTATCAACCAGTATTTTTGGGAGAGGAGTTAAGGTGGTCGTCCTCTTTGCAACACTTAAGCAATGCATTGTTGAATCTTCTAGAAGGTCTGTGGTTTGAAGCTATAGGAACATGCAGAGGAGTAGAATACTCCCAGTGGACACGAAACCCTTGTGTTCCAAAGAGCTGTGGTGTAGGATCCTATGAGGCTGATCCTATATAGCGGTGGAGGCTCGACGCTCACGTCGGGATTTTCATATTCAACTGAGTGCCGCACAGATTGGTTTTAGAACTGCTATATAGGAATCTATACTATAGTCATCTACTATAGTCAACACTGATCTACTTTCCAACTCAGGAAAATAAACTATTACAAATCCAACATGAAACATCTTAGGGAACATGGTTAAAATATCAACCTGTGAATACGTCACTGGGTGAACCTTGTTACCCCAGCAAGGTTTCTTACACTCAATTTGTTGTCTGAAGTGGATCCAAATTCATTGACCCCCCCCCCAACTCCAGTCTTCCTTACCAGGAAATACCATTAATACTTTGCTGTTGAGTAGAACAGAACACAGGCTTTCCAAAAACAACCGTTTCTAGCTAGCCTTCAGAAAGGAAACAAAAACAACAATTTCTAGCTAGCCTTCAGAAAGGAAACAAACACAACGGTTTCTAGCTAGCCTTCAGAAAGAAAACAACCGTTTCTATCTAGCCTTCAGAAAGAAAACAAAAACAACCGTTTCTAGCTAGCCTTCAGAAAGAAAACAAAAACAACCGTTTCTAGCTAGCCTTCAGACAGAAAACAAAAACAACCGTTTCTAGCTAGCCTTCAGAAAGAAAACAACCGTTTCTAGCTAGCCTTCAGACAGAAAACAAAAACAACCGTTTCTAGCTAGCCTTCAGAAAGAAAACAAAAACAACTGTTTCTAGCTAGCCTTCAGAAAGAAAACAACCGTTTATATCTAGCCTTCAGAAAGAAAACAAAAACGAAATGTCAATGCGGTTTGCAAACCTTCAACCCTTTCCAGATTCAAGAGCCCAAAAACAAACATTCCCAAACCATCTCCATATTTTGTGTTATCATATGAGTGTGACCAATACAATTCCAACCATGGCTAGAGTAAACGCATTGTGTGGAAAAGTGGGGGTGAGCGAGGGTTGAGTTCACAGGAGGTTGGTGGCACTTTAATTGGGGAGGACAGGCTTGTGGTAATGGCTGGAGAGGAATGGTATCAAACACATGGTTTCTATGTCTTTGATGCCATTCCATTCGCTCTGTTCCGGCCATTACGAGCATTCCTCCCCTCAGCAGCCTCCTGTGGTTAAATTTCATTTCTCATCGGGTTGTTCTCTTCTCATCGTATACTCCATATCTATCCATTCATCGTTCGTCCTTCCATCCATCCTACTTCTTCTCCTTCTTGGTGGACTTCTTCTTGGAGGCGGGGGTCTGGGCAGCCTTGGGGGGTTCAGGCTGAGCCGAGGCCTCGGAGGGCTGGGCCTGCAGGGCCTGTTGTTGGGCTGCCATCTGCTGCTGCATCAGCATCTGCTGTTGCTGCTGCTGGGGGTTGGAGGTCAGGGTGGCCGTGCTGCCAGGGATGTAGACGTTCTGACGGTAGTCGGGCACGTGCTGCAGGGTGAACTGGGGACTGTAACGGGTGCTTAGACCCATGGTGCCTGGTCCCAGGGTGGCGGTCGCTTCGCTCACTTCTGGGGAGAAGAGGGGCAGAGCGGGGAGGAGGAAAGCAGAGAGGAGATAGAGCATATTAACAAGATGTTCTGACACGGCAGAGATGACTTGTATAATACATTGATTGTTTCCATTTGTTAGGATTTCAATGATCACTTCTATATGTTGCTTGGTAAACGTGTGTGTTTATGCAAAGCTAATTGGACTGAAATTAAGTGAATCGAGAGAGACTAAAAGAATAAAGGCAGAGACCTTTTGTCAAGGTGGAGAAACTTGTGAATTCATGGTGTGCATGTGTGTGTGTGTGTTCATTTCTGAATGTATGTGTGTGAGTGACCTAGCTGCTAGCTCATAATTCTCTCCCAGCCCAGAGCTACAGGGACACACACACATCCCGACCCCGTTCCCTGCTCTCTGCCTCCACTACACGCACGCACGCTCACACACACAAACGCAACCACACAAGCTAGTAGAATTAGACTACAGATAAAAGAAGCTGGGACAATAGCTGATTTGACATGGCTGTTTCTGCTACCCTAACTGACTGTGCTATCTCCTAACTGACTGGGCTATCTGCTAACTGACTGGGCTATCTCCTAACTGATTATTAATGCACTACCTAAAGCACCATCTGCCTTTGATAACATTCTAAACCCTCCGTTTCTAGTTGTTAACATGACCCGTCTGGTAGCCTCTGTTTCTAGTTAACATGACTCGTCTGGTAGCCTCTGTTTCTAGTTGTTAACATGACTCGCCTGGTAGCCTCTGTTTGTAGTTGTTAACATGACCCGCCTGGTAGCCTCCGTTTCTAGTTAACATGACCCGCCTGGTAGCCTCCGTTTCTAGTTCACATGACTCGTCTGCTAGCCTCCGTTTCTAGTTGTTAACATGACTCGTCTGGTAGCCTCCGTTTCTAGTTGTTAACATGACCCGTCTGGTAGCCTCCGTTTCTAGTTGTTAACATGACTCGTCTGGTAGCCTCCGTTTCTAGTTGTTAACATGACTCGTCTGGTAGCCTCCGTTTCTAGTTGTTAACATGACCCGTCTGGTAGCCTCCGTTTCTAGTTGTTAACGTGACTCGTCTGGTAGCCTCCGTTTCTAGTTGTTAACATGACCCCTCTGGTAGCCTCTGTTTCTAGTTGATAACATGACTCATCTGGTAGCCTCTGTTTCTTGTTGTTAATAGGACTCGTCTGGTAGCCTCCGTTTCTAGTTAACATGTCTCGTCTGGTAGCCTCCGTTTCTTGTTGTTAATATGACTCGTCTGGTAGCCTCCGTTTCTAGTTAACATGACTTGTCTGGTAGCCTCTGTTTCTAGTTGATAACATGACTCGTCTGGTAGCCTCTGTTTCTTGTTGTTAATATGACTCGTCTGGGACCTCTGTTTCTTGTTGTTAATATGACTCGTCTGGTACGTCTGTTTCTTGTTGTTAATATGACTCGTCTGGGACCTCTGTTTCTTGTTGTTAATATGACCCGTCTGGTAGCCTCCGTTTCTAGTTGTTAACATGACTCGTCTGGTAGCCTCCGTTTCTAGTTGTTAACATGACCCCTCTGGTAGCCTCTGTTTCTAGTTGTTAATATGACTCGTCTGGTAGCCTCTGTTTCTTGTTGTTAATAGGACTCGTCTGGTAGCCTCCGTTTCTAGTTAACATGTCTCGTCTGGTAGCCTCCGTTTCTTGTTGTTAATATGACTCGTCTGGTAGCCTCCGTTTCTAGTTAACATGACTTGTCTGGTAGCCTCTGTTTCTAGTTGATAACATGACTCGTCTGGTAGCCTCTGTTTCTAGTTGTTAATAGGACTTGTCTGGTAGCCTCTGTTTCTAGTTGTTAATATGACTCGTCTGGACGTCTGTTTCTTGTTGTTAATATGACTCGTCTGGGACCTCTGTTTCTTGTTGTTAATATGACTCGTCTGGTAGCCTCTGTTTCTTGTTGTTAATATGACTCGTCTGGTAGCTGTGTTTTTGTTGTTAACATGACTCGTCTGGTAGCTGTGTTTCTAGTTGTTAACATGACTCGTCTGGTAGCCTCCGTTTCTAGTTGTTAACATGACTCGTCTGGTAGCCTCCGTTTCTAGTTGTTAACATGACCCGTCTGGTAGCCTCCGTTTCTTGTTGTTAATATGACTCGTCTGGTAGCCTCCGTTTCTAGTTAACATGACTTGTCTGGTAGCCTCTGTTTCTAGTTGATAACATGACTCGTCTGGTAGCCTCTGTTTCTAGTTGTTAATAGGACTTGTCTGGTAGCCTCTGTTTCTAGTTGTTAATATGACTCGTCTGGTAGCCTCTGTTTCTTGTTGTTAATAGGACTCGTCTGGTAGCCTCTGTTTCTAGTTAACATGTCTCGTCTGGTAGCCTCCGTTTCTTGTTAATATGACTCGTCTGGTAGCTGTGTTTCTTGTTGTTAATATGACTCGTCTGGTAGCTGTGTTTCTTGTTGTTAATATGACTCGTCTGGTAGCTGTGTTTCTTGTTGTTAATATGACTCGTCTGGTAGCTGTGTTTCTTGTTGTTAATATGACTCGTCTGGTAGCTGTGTTTCTTGTTGTTAATATGACTCGTCTGGTAGCTGTGTTTCTTGTTGTTAATATGACTCGTCTGGTAGCTGTTTCTTGTTGTTAATATGACTCGTCTGGTAGCTGTGTTTCTTGTTGTTAATATGACTCGTCTGGTAGCTGTGTTTCTTGTTGTTAATATGACTCGTCTGGTAGCTGTGTTTCTTGTTGTTAATATGACTCGTCTGGTAGCTGTGTTTTTTGTTGTTAATATGACTCGTCTGGTAGCTGTGTTTCTTGTTGTTAATATGACTCGTCTGTTAGCTGTGTTTCTTGTTGTTAATATGACTCGTCTGGTAGCTGTGTTTCTTGTTGTTAATATGACTCGTCTGGTAGCTGTGTTTCTTGTTGTTAATATGACTCGTCTGGTAGCTGTGTTTCTTGTTGTTAATATGACTCGTCTGGTAGCTGTGCCCTGGCTCTGTCTGAACCTGCACAGAGAGTGTTTCCTCTTTCTCACTGTGATGACAGACACACTATCCAGCCAGAGTCATTCTCCTAATGGAAACCGTAAGATCACATCCGGGGTGTGTGAGCAGTGTCTTGGAGGGAGGGGTATATGTGTGTGCGTGGGAGGATTGATGTGTCAATGGTAGAAATAACAATGAAACAATGACAGAAGTCTATGTGCTAAGACTTCTTATTGAAGTTTGTCTGTCTGTCTCTATGTACAATGGGTCATGGACATCTTTATCAATGAGTCTGGCTTCATGCCCTCTAACATAACAGGAACAAACCATGACCCCTCCCTCCCTTCCCCTTTACCCCACCACATTGAGGGAGAGAGGGGGATAAAAACAAATGAAGATGGGGATGTGGTGATGGAAAGAGAGGGATATAGAGTGGTAGAGGATTGGAATAAAGGATAGAGAGATGGGATAGAGAGATGAATGGAGAAGTGTTGGACTCACCGTTGGCGGCGGCCATCAGGGCTTGGAGCTGCTCAGCCTCGGTGGGGGGGTTGGGCCAGGGTCCGGTTCCCATGGCCATTTCAGGGGGGCCTCCAGCCCTGCAAGGACAGAGAGAGACAGAGGACACATACGTCAACAACTGGCAGCCATTTTGGAACTCTAGGCTTTTGAGAGTGTTTTGTTGTGTTGCTGGTCCCTGGTGTGACGTTTGGTGGTTTATGATGTCAAGTCACAGCGTCTGATCATGAGTAGACACAGCCTGCGTGTACATCCAAAGATGATGTACACACACACACACAGTCATGTGCACGCATGAGCATACACTTCAGTACATCCTCACTCTCTCTAGCATGTCCACTAGCACAGCACCATGTGGTAAATCGGATGGCACCACATTAAAAAGGAACAGCTGGCTAAACACACAGACACATGCAGAGACACACACACGTTGAACATTTCCATATGGGCAACGTTGATCTTCAAAGGGTTGTTTTTTTAGTCTGTAATCAGCATGTAGAGGAACAAAGGAAGGAGTAGACCTGCTAGAATGCTCACCTTCTTACGCGCACGCACGCACACGCACACACACACACACACACACACACACACACACAAACACAAACATTTAGGTCAAATAGTTTTCTGCTAGTCCCGTCCTGTTTCACAAGACCTAACGGAGAAGGCCACTGATACTCTGCAGTTTGTTTTCTGGGTTCTTCAGTTCTGTATCTGACTGCCTGGGCTTTACATTGTCCCTGTTCTCTAACCTTCCCTACCCTGCCATATCTCACAGAGTCCTATAGGCACGGGCATTTCCTCGAAGCAGTCGACTGATGGTTTTCACCCACACCAGTCTCTTCAGCAGCTGTTTGACGACCTAAATCAGTAGTTCATTAGCTCCAGGAGGTTGTGGGCAGTATTGAGGGTTACATAATCAGATGACTTTTTACAGTTACTTTGTCAAACAACGCTACGCGTGCATTACTTTCAGAATCATATCTCTACGGGGTGCATGTTTCCGTGATCTGGTCTCCACTCGTTTCCTCATTTAGTTCTGGAGTGAACGGTAGTGCTGAGCAATTCCGTGACATTTAGGTTCTTTTTCGTTTTTTTAAAACAACTAATTGACCGACGTCAATTAAATTTTTCGAATTCCATTTTGTTCGTATAATATTTTTCTGTGAACTAAATGCACAGTTTCTTTAGAGATAAATCAGATCAAGTCCGAACTGGGCAACGTAGTTGGAAGTTGTAGTTTCCAACAGGCCAATATTCTACATAGTTTAGCACAGAAAACGTGGTAATTAACTACATGACCATAATCCATTGCGTGCCTACTACTGTGTGGGGCAGACACAGAGGGAGAGAAGAGAAAGGAGAGCGCGCGATGGAGAGGGATAGAGAGCAGTTGCTTCGCAAAGTATCTCTACCTAAAAATACATCATCTAAGTGATTGATAGTTGGTGTTCAGCACTCATAAAAGCAGTCATAGAAGTATGCCTCATTTACTTTGAAATAAATCATATAAATAATATAAGTAATAAAGTAATCGAATAAAACTAATGTAATATACACAACAACTGAAGTATTTTATTAAAGTAAAGTAGTGTGAATAAATGATGGTTAATAAGTGATAAGTAGTAATGGGCAGTCCCTACTATCATGGGACTTTTATTAATTGTTTCAGTCTGTGTTGTTACAGCATTCAACCCACATAATGCATAGTGCATTTCATGTTTGTTTTTTAAATAATCAAAATCGTACCAACCTTAAAAAGCACTAATCGCTCAGCACTAGCAAGCAAAGAAAGGATATTTGGAGAAAAGCCATGACAGCTGCTTTCCATAGAAATGTATAGAGGGCACTCCTCTGACCTTTGCCATTGATCACTTCTGTGATATTTGTTTTGTTTATTTAGATCCCCATTAGCTTTTGCAGAAGCAGCAGCTACTCTTCCTGGGGTCCACAAGAAACACAAAACATGACAAGGAAAGTAAAAAATAGAGGGCTTTCCCGTCTAGTGGCAAGTGTGCCCTCGATACATCTCTGTAGGTCCGTGTACATGCAGTCTATAACCAGAATTGACGTCTCGGGAAAAAGATTTTGAATGAAAAGAGAAAATCTGTCCAGATGTTTGGTGCAGAACTTGTAGACTAGCACAGGGAAGCAGAGTCCCAGATGAAAGGAGGAACTAGTGATTAAACCTGTGTTAGAAAGTAGTCTGACTTTGGTAGAGTGTGCGCGGTTCGCCTTGCTCCCTCCGACAGTCAAACAAACAATGAGATATTTTTTTTTTAATTCATGAAACTAGCGTAAAGCAATAATAGCTTTTTTTATGATTTTGTGTGGGACTCCATAGGGCGACGCACAAATGTAACAAGTAAATGTAATGTAATACTTTCCCAAGTAACTAATGACACCACTAGTTGTAGGTAAAGTCTGTGCCCCTGTTTGAAGCCCCAGGGAGGAAAGAGAATGGCACGCGAGGGGTTAAAAAGGTCTCAGGTCCAGCTTCCTGACTTATACGAGCAGCAGTAAAAATAAGATGAATGCGTGTTATGGACTGCAGTTTAAAAAAATAACTGAATGCCAATTAAAAACCCATTGGACTAAAGTACATGGAGCGGGGAGAGTAGGATTTAGTTTATTATCTACTTCACTTGCTTTGGGAATGTTAACATATGTTTCCCATGCCAATAAAACCGTTACATATGAGAGCAGTGGAGGCTGCTGAGGGGAGGACGGCTCATAATAATGGCTTGAACGGAGCGAATGGAATGGCATCAAACCATGTGAGGATAGAGATTGAGCATGTTTTTGTTAAAACAAGTGGAGCCAAAATGTTCTGCCAAATTTTTACCCACATTTAATTTTCTGCCCCAAAATGACTGATGTGCCAAAGTGTGAGACAGTCTTACATGTCTGACCACTGCCAGCATCTCAAATGAGAACCAGACAAGGTTAAAGTGGGGTCAGTGGAGGCAGCTGGGAGGCCACTTTGATTAGTTTCCTTTGGTGGATTGGAGAGATGAGGAGGCCTTGTTTGTCGCTAATTAGCCTCTCCTTACTCTATCACTCCCTGCGGTCAGGACTATCACTCCCTGCGGTCAGGACTATCTCTTCCTGTGGCTAAGACGATTACTATTCATGCTCAGAGGGATCATTCTCACTGGTCAGTAAGAGCTGCTACTGTAACCATGCATGAAATAACCCTCTTATCTATGAGGAGGCCTTCAAAGTGCTTCCTCAGCTCTACTGTCCACTTCAACTATGGGTTACTCCTGTCCAATCCTTCTACAGAGAAGTAGGCGTTATTCCTGTCCTTCTCTACAAGGTCCTGTTCAACCCCCTTCTCAGGCAGCTGGGTTCCATCCATCATCACACAGTCATTTCAAAACCCTCTTTTCTGTCCACCAGGGAAAGCGCATGAGAAGAACCCCCATAGAGTGTCAGTGTGTCTGGGAAAAGCAGCAAACTCAACACATCAAAGGAATCTCTATTTGGGATAAAACATATTTTACACCAAACTAAAAACAAGGACAACTATTCTTCAGAGATTTGAGACAGTGTTTGATTACACCACCACACCATGCGAAGTAAAACTCCACAAAATACAGACAGTGAAGAAACTCGAAGCATCCCACTACACACGAGGGAACCAATCAGAGATCCCCATCAAAGTCTCACTATCGCAGAGGGACCAACAGCCCAGCTCGGCACAGGCTAGTGAATCTGCGCCTTAGCAAAAGGATCAGGGATACCTACACACAACACTGCAGAGCTCTACCTACCAAGCTGTGGCTACTCTCTGCCCTTAACAACTGGTGTCGGATCAGTTTCCCTTACCTCAGCTCCAACATTACCCATTTACCAATGACTCAACAAAATCGATCCAGAACAGTTGTTAAGGGGATAAAGTGACCACACTGTATACTATACACATGTTGATACCTTATGCTTCGCTTCTGCGGCCATCTTATGTGATCACCATGGTAGTTGCAGGGACTGGAAACACAAGAGAAGTGTTGTGACTTCTATTTCCTCAGGATCTACAGGCTAGGGAAGATCAGGCAATATCAACTCAGCGGCGCTCCACTCTCCTGTGAAAAATGTAGCGCCTGTGACATCCATCTAACATTTCAAAGAGAAGCCAAGTTTTCCAAATGGACCACTTCCAATGTATCCACAACCACAGTGGCATCCAGCATGGACAGCTGTTGTGTCTTTGTTCCCTGCTAAAGCTGCCTTGTGTGTGTCCGTGAGTGCATTTGTGTTGCGTGTCTGTACGTGCGTGTGTTGCGTTTGTGTGCGTTTATGTGTTGTGTTGTGTGGGTGGGTCTGTGTGTATGTGTACGTGCGTGTGTGTGTGTGGGTGGGTCTGTGTGTATGTGTACGTGCGTGTGTGTGTGGGTGGGTCTGTGTGTATGTGTACGTGCGTGTGTGTGTGTGTGTGTGTGTGTGTGTGTGTGTGTGTGTATGTGTACGTGCACGTGCGTGTGTGTGCGCGCGTGCGTGGGTCTGTGTGTGTGTGTGTGTGTGTACGTGCGTGGGTTTGTGTGTGTGTACGATTGTGTGTGTGTGTGTACGTGCGTGGGTTTTGTGTGTGTGTGTGTGTGTGTACGTGCGTGGGTTTGTGTTTGTGTGTGTGTGTGTGTGTGTGTGTACGTGCATGGGTTTGTGTGTGTGTGTGTACGTGCATGGGTTTGTGTGTGTGTGTACGTGCGTGGGTTTGTGTGTGTGCAAGAAAAGCAGGCTAGGAGAGGAGAGAGTTTCCTCTCCCAGATGGTTGATTTCAGATGAGGACGCATGGAATGTATTGTGTAATGTTCTGTTGTGGAACCTGCTGCAGCAATTTGGAACACAATGCGGGCTGAATAAGCAATGAAGGGGCACACAGTCACACACAGTTACTCACACACAGTTACACACACACTGATTGGTGTCGGTAGATGCAATTCCCCAGCTACCGCTATGAAACAGCCAATCATTGATGTCAAACAGTAAATCACAAGTGGTCAATCAAATGCAATCACCCAGATGGAAACACAGCGATCAATGAGACACGATGTGGAGGTTAGAAATCTGTGCGCTTATGTTCTCCCCTCCCTGTCACTCTGGTCCCCTCCCTGTCACTCTGGTCCCCTCCCCCGTCACTCTGGTCCCCTCCTCTCATGAGCAGTACTGAGTGATGGCACACAGGCTCTGAGCAGAGGGAAGGAGGGAGAGGAATGGAAGCCATTTTCTATGTGAGGGAGAGAACAGCCTGGAGACAGGCAGGAGAGAACAGCCTGGAGACAGGCAGGAGAGAACAGCCTGGAGACAGGCAGGAGAGAACAGCCTGGAGACAGGCAGGAGAGAACAGCCTGGAGACAGGCAGGAGAGAACAGCCTGGAGACAGGCAGGAGAGAACAGCCTGGAGACAGGCAGGAGAGACACTCAGGAAAGGGAGAAGAATCTGACTGTTCACTTAGAGGAATCAGAGCTCAGATGGAATCTCTCCGTTATCTTCAAAGTCTGTGCCTCAGTATCTGATGTCATCACCGCTGAGAACTGTATGTTCCTACTGCTTCCTCTCCTCACTCCCTTCACCAATCTCTCCATCTCTCTCACTATCCATCGCTTTATCTCGCTGTCTCCCCATCTCCAGGCCTCACTCTCTTGCTCTGCTCACTCCTCTGTTGCCCTCCTTCCTTCTGAAAGCCTCTGAGCAACACCAAAGCTCAGTTACTCGTCATGAATACATAGTGTGTGTGTGAGTGTGAGTGTGTGTGTGTGTGTGTGTGTGAGTGAGAGAGAGAGAGAGAGAATCTATGTACTCACCCACTGGGTCCAGGTCTTTGTCCTTGGGTGAAGCGCCAGTCGGCGTTAGGAGGCTTTTGCTGTGAAGAAAACACAAAATCAAATCTCTGTTTCTACATACCAACAACGGGACCATGGGACTGTGTGTCCGTCTGTCTGTCTTATGCATTACTGTTTGGGTCTCAGGCCATTCGGGCGTGTGTGTGTGTACTCTTTTTGTCTGTAGTCAGGGGGTTGAATAAAGGGCAATGCATCTTCCAGCCTACATAGGAGGCCATTTTGTTCTGAAATCCATGGAGCAGAAAATGTCAGTGAAGTGTACTGAGACACACACACACAGAGACTGGGACACCGCTCCCAATTACAGTCACAAAACAAAATCAACTCAGGAACTAAAAGGATTTCACGGGATATGGACAGGATGTGTGTCATCCTTGTTGCATTACTGGTTATACCCTTAATACAGAGCTTCAACAAGATGAAAGTCTTAGTTTATCAGATTCAGACAACACAAGATCACCGTTGATGAGATATTCCCTCAAATGTATTCACAATTAGGTGACAACATCTAAAACGTGTTGTGTCTGATTCACAGTGATAAGGACTCCATATAGCCAGTATATAGACAAGTTAACTGCTTGTGTCTGATTCACAGTGATAAGGACTCCATATAGCCAGTATATAGACAAGTTAACTGGTTGTGGCTGATTCACAGTGATAAGGACTCCATATAGCCAGTATATAGACAAGTTAACTGGTTGTGTCTGATTCACAGTGATAAGGACTCCATATAGCCAGTATATAGACAAGTTAACTGGTTTTTTCACAGTGATTTTTTTTTTTTTATTTTTTTATTTTACCTTTATTTAACCAGGTAGGCAAGTTGAGAACAAGTTCTCATTTACAATTGCGACCTGGCCAAGATAAAGCAAAGCAGTTCGACAGATACAACGACACAGAGTTACACATGGAGTAAAACAAACATACAGTCAATAATACAGTATAAACAAGTCTATATACAATGTGAGCAAATGAGGTGAGAAGGGAGGTAAAGGCAAAAAAGGCCATGATGGCAAAGTAAATACAATATAGCAAGTAAAACACTGGAATGGTAGTTTTGCAATGGAAGAATGTGCAAAGTAGAAATAAAAATAATGGGGTGCAAAGGAGCAAAATAAATAAATAAATAAAAATTAAATACAGTTGGGAAAGAGGTAGTTGTTTGGGCTAAATTATAGGTGGGCTATGTACAGGTGCAGTAATCTGTGAGCTGCTCTGACAGTTGGTGCTTAAAGCTAGTGAGGGAGATAAGTGTTTCCAGTTTCAGAGATTTTTGTAGTTCGTTCCAGTCATTGGCAGCAGAGAACTGGAAGGAGAGGCGGCCAAAGGAAGAATTGGTTTTGGGGGTGACTAGAGAGATATACCTGCTGGAGCGTGTGCTACAGGTGGGAGATGCTATGGTGACCAGCGAGCTGAGATAAGGGGGACTTTACCTAGCAGGGTCTTGTAGATGACATGGAGCCAGTGGGTTTGGCGACGAGTATGAAGCGAGGGCCAGCCAACGAGAGCGTACAGGTCGCAATGGTGGGTAGTATATGGGGCTTTGGTGATAAAACGGATTGCACTGTGATAGACTGCATCCAATTTGTTGAGTAGGGTATTGGAGGCTATTTTGTAAATGACATCGCCAAAGTCGAGGACTGGTAGGATGGTCAGTTTTACAAGGGTATGTTTGGCAGCATGAGTGAAGGATGCTTTGTTGCGAAATAGGAAGCCAATTCTAGATTTAACTTTGGATTGGAGATGTTTGATATGGGTCTGGAAGGAGAGTTTACAGTCTAACCAGACACCTAAGTATTTGTAGTTGTCCACGTATTCTAAGTCAGAGCCGTCCAGAGTAGTGATGTTGGACAGGCTGGTAGGTGCAGGTAGCGATCGGTTGAAGAGCATGCATTTAGTTTTACTTGTATTTAAGAGCAATTGGAGGCCACGGAAGGAGAGTTGTATGGCATTGAAGCTTGCCTGGAGGGTTGTTAACACAGTGTCCAAAGAAGGGCCGGAAGTATACAGAATGGTGTCGTCTGCGTAGAGGTGGATCAGGGATTCACCAGCAGCAAGAGCGACCTCATTGATGTATACAGAGAAGAGAGTCGGTCCAAGAATTGAACCCTGTGGCACCCCCATAGAGACTGCCAGAGGTCCGGACAGCAGACCCTCCGATTTGACACACTGAACTCTATCAGAGAAGTAGTTGGTGAACCAGGCGAGGCAATTATTTGAGAAACCAAGGCTGTCGAGTCTGCCGATGAGGATGTGGTGATTGACAGAGTCGAAAGCCTTGGCCAGATCAATGAATACGGCTGCACAGTAATGTTTCTTATCGATGGCGGTTAAGATATCGTTTAGGACCTTGAGCGTGGCTGAGGTGCACCCATGACCAGCTCTGAAACCAGATTGCATAGCAGAGAAGGTATGGTGAGATTCGAAATGGTCGGTAATCTGTTTGTTGACTTGGCTTTCGAAGACCTTAGAAAGGCACGGTAGGATAGATATAGGTCTGTAGCAGTTTGGGTCAAGAGTGTCCCCCTTTGAAGAGGGGGATGACCGCAGCTGCTTTCCAATCTTTGGGAATCTCAGACGACACGAAAGAGAGGTTGAACAGGCTAGTAATAGGGGTGGCAACAATTTCGGCAGATAATTTTAGAAAGAAAGGGTCCAGATTGTCTAGCCCGGCTGATTTGTAGGGGTCCAGATTTTGCAGCTCTTTCAGAACATCAGCTGAATGGATTTGGGAGAAGGAGAAATGGGGAAGGCTTGGGCGAGTTGCTGTTGGGGGTGCAGTGCTGTTGTCCGGGGTAGGAGTAGCCAGGTGGAAAGCATGGCCAGCCGTAGAAAAATGCTTATTGAAATTCTCAATTATGGTGGATTTATCATTGGTGACAGTGTTTCCTATCTTCAGTGCAGTGGGCAGCTGGGAGGAGGTGTTCTTATTCTCCATGGACTTTACAGTGTCCCAGAACTTTTTGAGTTAGTGTTGCAGGAAGCAAATTTCTGCTTGAAAAAGCTAGCCTTGGCTTTTCTAACTGCCTGTGTATAATGGTTTCTAGCTTCCCTGAACAGCTGCATATCACGGGGGCTGTTCGATGCTAATGCAGAACGCCATAGGATGTTTTTGTGTTGGTTAAGGGCAGTCAGGTCTGGGGAGAACCAAGGGCTATATCTGTTCCTGGTTCTAAATTTCTTGAATGGGGCATGTTTATTTAAGATGGTTAGGAAGGCATTTTTAAAAAATATCCAGGCATCCTCTACTGACGGGATGAGATCAATATCCTTCCAGGATACCCCGGCCAGGTCGATTAGAAAGGCCTGCTCGCAGAAGTGTTTCAGGGAGCGTTTTACAGTGATGAGTGGAGGTCGTTTGACCGCTGACCCATTACGGATGCAGGCAATGAGGCAGTGATCGCTGAGATCTTGGTTGAAGACAAGGACTCCATATAGCCAGTATATAGACAAGTTAACTGGTTGTGTCTGATTCACAGTGATAAGGACTCCATATAGCCAGTATATAGACAAGTTAACGTGTTGTGGCTGATTCCCACCTATTTTCTCTTTCCCTCTCCCTATTTTCCCTCTTTCTCTCACTCTCTATTTTCCCTCTCTCTCTCTCCCTATTTTCCCTCTCTCTCCCTATTTTCCCTCTCTCTCTCTCCCTATTTTCCCTCTCTCTCTCTCCCTATTTTCCCTCTCTCTCTCTCCCTATTTTCCCTCTCTCTCTCTCCCTATTTTCCCTCTCTCTCTCCCTATTTTCCCTCTCTCTCTCCCTATTTTCCCTCTCTCTCTCCCTATTTTCCCTCTCTCTCTCCCTATTTTCCATCTCTCTCTCTCGCGCATGTTGGGCATCGAGGCAGTAAATAGACCCTTGGCTCTGTTCCAGACTCTGTCTCCTAATCAACACAGGAGGAGAAAACAGGAGAGAAGAGAAAGGCTCCCCAGAGAGAAGAGAAAGGCTCCCCAGAGAGAAGAGAAAGGCTCCCCAGAGAGAAGAGAAAGGCTCCCCAGAGAGAAGAGAAAGGCTCCCCAGAGAGAAGAGAAAGGCTCCCCAGAGAGAAGAGAAAGGCTCCCCAGAGAGAAGCCAGCACTGCTGCCACAGAATTATCAACACAACTGTTCTACCACACTGAGACACAGAGACGGAAGAAAGAGAGAGGGGGAGGGATAGAAGGAGGGAGGTAGAGACAGGGGTAGAGCAACACACTATCCAATTTCAATAACACCTTCCCCACAAACACAGAATTTACAAGCTGCCCCAAAATGCCCCACTGATTAAATAGTCTACCCAAGGGTCTCGTAACACAATGATACACATCACTCACATCTGTATGCAAATTCTATCCTGTCAAGGATCCTTTAAATGTATACTTATATTGATAAGAGACTGTCAATTAAACCAAACAGGAATACCCTGGTCTCTGAACTATGAATAGGCTTCTAAATAAGACAATCATGACAGGGAGGGAAGAAAGGTGTGTAATCTAATCTTCTCCACTCATGTAGTGGGTATTTTGTTTCAAACGGAGAGACAGACGCACTGATGGATATTTCCCCATTTCTCTCTCTGCTGGTTTTGGCGGCAGTTGTCATGGCAGTAAGGGAGAAAAGAGAAAATGTGTTTCCTCATCTGAAAATGAACGAGGGGCCCAACATTCCAGCAGTGTGACGCTCACTGCCGACAAAACCATTCCCAGAGGTCATTCCCAGGTCTCGCCACAGGCATGTAGAATAAAGGCAAACAGATTCTGGGCTGGCGATCCATACAGGGACACTATGTAGTGTTACTGTACTGAGGTGAGTTCACACATTTAAAGGGTCAAGTGACATTATCAAGAGCACAACAGCTCACGTTCATTTCTATCTCTTTCAGTTTGTATGTAACGTAATAAATGTGTACTAACTTTCTGCCCCTTAAACCCAACACATAAATAGTTCAAATAGGGACCGGTGCTCCAGAAAGCTGATCCAGAGTCAGTTAAAGGCAGAACCAAGAAAGTGACCAGAGAGGATCAAATCCACTAGACTCCCTCAGTGAGAAGTTCTGCCGGCTCGGAGGCCAGATAGGGATTAGAGTTTTCCTGTTCTGATCCATAGAGACTTATCAGAATTATAGCTCCTAGCACACAGTTACCACAGGAGTTAGAACCGTAGGTAGAGAACCTACTGCCTTACAGCCTGTTCATGTCCGTAGGATACTGCGGATGAAAACAGTCAGTATAGAGGTTTAAAATCATTGAGGATTTATCTGATGTGGAGAAGGATAATCACAGTGAGGGGTGGCTCTGGATTCAAGTGGGAAGAGACACTAATCGCTGAACATGAACGTCTGGTCTCCATCTGTCTGTCTGTCGGTCGGTCTGTCGGTCGAACCAGAAAAGACTGGCCAGAATCTGATGAATAGAAGAGATTCACAGCAGGCTTCTCTGCCGAAACACACACACACACACACACACACACACACACACACCCTCCATTGGCATGGTTATCACACAGGCTGGACCCACCTGGTGCTTTGTGCTGTGTGAGGAAGTTACCGTTTTCAAACACACACCAAAACACACACACACACCCAAAGCTCTTTACATTTACAGAACTGTGGCTAGACTGCACCTGGTGCTCTGTCTGAATGTGGAGGTCCCTCCAACAGTAAATAGTCAAATAATATACAGTACCAGACAAAAGTTTGGACACACATACTCATTCCAGGGTATTTTTTAATTTGGACTATTTTCTACATTGTAGAATAATAGTGAAAACATAAATACTATGACATTTTTGACTGGTACTGTACATAGGCCATTTAACAGATGTGTCATGTGTGCATCAATTTGACATAAGTGGTGGTCCCGGGAACTGAACCCACTACCCTGGTGTTACAAGCTCTACCAACTGAGCTTCACAAACCCCCACACTCCCGCATAATATTATCCTAGTATTCACAATACATGCTTTTAAGTTCCATTGTCCACTAAGCCATTCTGATGACGACACTAGAGGAAAAACAGATTATTATGAATCTTAAAGCTCTAGCTGGACCCTAGTGACAGAGTCAACCATGTTGGAACCACCAGGAGGCTACGACCAGGGCAGGAGACATGAAAGGAAGACTGTTGATGAGCTTTATTCAGATGCACTGGACCACACTGAGACACAGTCACACAGGATATGAGTCAGGGACAGAGTCAGTGAGCAATGCAGGCCTGTTGATGGCACGTGCTGCTTCTTCATCCGTGAAACACACAGTATTCACCAACCACTCCATACCTAGTCACCCCACGTGACCACACGAACACAGCTACATACTGTAGTGTCAACATGAGCGCATACACACACCCTGAATGTGGTACTTCACTCCTTGTACACAACCCCACTCCAACAGTTCCAAACACAAAGAACCTTTGATGAAGAACTACACACTCCTATTGAAACGCGAGGAGATACGGGGACACTGAGGAGTCACTCTCTCTGTCACAATGGGACATTGGGAACTTAGGGCCCTGCTAAAATGACACACCCCTGTAGGGCTTGGAACACCTGACTATACGCTGTTCACACACACACACTGATTGTGCACCCTCTGTGGCCTTGGCCCAGAGTGGGAACAAGTCCATCTGTCACTGGGGCACACGTGCGTAAAGCCATCCCTTGCTCTCTTTCTCTCCCTTAATCCTTCTCTCCTTCCATCATCCTTCGTCACTGTTCTACACGTGTCACTGGAGCATGGAGACAGATGTTACCCTGACAACAGCAGGGACAGGCAGATTCAGGGAGACAGAGATTCAGGGAGACAGAGAGACAGACAGAAAGACAAAGGGAGAGAGAGAGAGAGAGAAAAATCTGATGACAAGGTAAACAACCTGCTACTTCTGAGAGAAACGTAAGCTGTGTAACTCACCAGAGAAACATAAGCTGTGTAACCCACCAGAGAAACAGCTGCTGTGTAACCCACCAGAGAAACGTCAAGTGTGTAACCCACCAGAGAAACAGCTGCTGTGTAACCCACCAGAGAAACAGCTGCTGTGTAACCCACCAGAGAAACGGCTGCTGTGTAACTCACCAGAGAAGCGGCTGCTGTGTAACTCACCAGAGAAGCAGCTGCTGTGTAACTCACCAGAGAAACGGCTGCTGTGTAACTCACCATAGAATCGGCTGCTGTGTAACTCACCATAGAAACAGCTGCTGTGTAACTCACCAGAGAAACGTAGGCTGTGTAACCCACCACACAAACGTAGGCTGTGTAACTCAGCAGAGAAACAGCTGCCGTGTAACTCAGCAGAGAAACAGCTGCCGTGTAACTCAGCAGAGAAACAGCTGCCGTGTAACTCAGCAGAGAAACAGCTGCCGTGTAACTCAGCAGAGAAACAGCTGCCGTGTAACTCAGCAGAGAAACAGCTGCCGTGTAACTCAGCAGAGAAACAGCTGCCGTGTAACTCAGCAGAGAAACAGCTGCCGTGTAACTCAGCAGAGAAACAGCTGCCGTGTAACTCAGCAGAGAAACAGCTGCCGTGTAACTCAGCAGAGAAACAGCTGCCGTGTAACTCAGCAGAGAAACAGCTGCTGTGTAACTCACCAGAGAAACAGCTGCTGTGTAACCCACCAGAGAAACAGCTGTTGTGTAACTCAGAGAAACGTAGGCTGTGTAACCCACCAGAGAAACAGCTGCTGTGTAACTCACCAGAGAATCAGCTGCTGTGTAACACACCAGAGAAACAGCTGCTGTGTAACCCACCAGAGAAACAGCTGCTGTGTAACCCACCAGAGGAACAGCTGCTGTGTAACCCACCAGAGAAACGTAAGCTGTGTAACTCACCAGAGAAACGTAAGCTGTGTAACCCACCAGAGAAACGTAGGCTGTGTAACCCACCAGAGAAACAGCTGCTGTGTAACTCACCAGAGAATCAGCTGCTGTGTAACTCACCAGAGAAACAGCTGCTGTGTAACTCAACAGAGAAACAGCTGCTGTGTAACTCAACAGAGAAACAGCTGCTGTGTAAGTCAACAGAGACACAGCTGCTGTGTAACACACCAGAGAATCCTAAGTTGTGTAACTCACCAGAGAAACAGCTGCTGTGTAACCCACCAGAGAAACGTAAGCTGTGTAACCCACCAGAGAAACGTAAGCTGTGTAACCCACCAGAGAAACGTAAGCTGTGTAACCCATCAGAGAAACGTAGGCTGTGTAACCCACCAGAGACACAGCTGCTGTGTAACACACCAGAGAATCCTAAGTTGGGTAACCCACCAGAGAAACGTAAGCTGTGTAACCCACCAGAGAAACGTAGGCTGTGTAACCCACCAGAGAAACAGCTGCTGTGTAACCCACCAGAGAAACAGCTGCTGTGTAATTCACCAGAGAATCAGCTGTTGTGTAACTCACCAGAGAAACAGCTGCTGTGTAACACACCAGAGAATCAGCTGTTGTGTAACTCACCAGAGAAACAGCTGCTGTGTAACACACCAGAGAATCAGCTGCCGTGTAACTCACCAGAGAATCAGCTGCTGTGTAATTCACCAGAGAATCAGCTGTTGTGTAACTCACCAGAGAAACAGCTGCTGTGTAACCCACCAGAGAAATGTAAGCTGTGTAACCCACCAGAGAAACGTAAGCTATGTAACCCACCAGAGAAACAGCTGCTGTGTAACTCACCAGAGAAACAGCTGCTGTGTAACCCACCAGAGAAACAGCTGCTGTGTAACCCACCAGAGAAACGTAGGCTGTGTAACCCACCTAAGAAACAGCTGCTGTGTAACCCAGCAGAGAAACAGCTGCTGTGTAACCCACCAGAGAAACAGCTGCTGTGTAACTCACCAGAGAAACAGCTGCTGTGTAACTCACCAGAGAAACAGCTGCTGTGTAACTCACCAGAGAAACAGCTGCTGTGTAACTCACCAGAGAAACAGCTGCTGTGTAACTCACCAGAGAAACAGCTGCTGTGTAACTCACCAGAGAAACAGCTGCTGTATCCCACCAGAGAAACAGCTGCTGTATCCCACCAGAGAAACAGCTGCTGTGTAACCCACCTGAGAAATGTAAACTGTGTAACCCACCAGAGAAACGTCAGCTGTGTAACCCACCAGAGAAATATTAAAACTAAAACTAAACCACAACACCACCCACTGACCTCTTTCTATGGGGACTTTACTAAAACTATAATCACTGGTTAGGCTAAATTAAAGGATTAAAAAATGTAAATTTGGGAAAGAGGCCACAGTCTCTCCACATGAATCATCAAAACTAGAGCACAGGCAGCCATTTTGGAAACCCGGCGCTACATAGTGAGTCAGGAACAGAGAGGAGTCCTCTGTATACTGTATGTGGACAGATTTAACGGAACATACCTTTCCATCCACACCCGAGAACATAGAGTGGAATGGTATTCTTAACAAGTGCTCTGGGAATGAGGTTTGGGAATGTTTGGCCAGAGCTGCTGCCACAGGCGTACAGACGTCCACACAGGGCGAAGCCATGGTTGTCTTGGTGTCAGAGGCATGGAACCAATCAAGGTTCAGAGGACAACAGGAAGTGAGAGGTCAAGCGCTGACTCTGGAATTCCTGTTTTTCAGCTTCTGCTTTACTCTTCGACTGATTCACCCCCTCTTCTCCCTTTCCTTCCCTCTTTTCCATCCTCTCCCTCACACCCCTCCTCTTTTCTCCTCCCCCTCTCCCTCACGCCCCTCTCTCTTCCGCTCTCGGTCATCCTGTTCCCTTCCACTTCCTATCTTACTATTCCGTTACTCTATTTCCATCTGTCGTTACTCTCCTCCTCTCTACGTCCCTCCAATCTCTGCCTTCCAATCCATCCAGTCAGAAAGAGAGAGACTGCATCTCCTAGTCTTGGGTCAGATGAAATATTAAATCTCTCCTCTTCTCCTTCATCTACTCCTCTAGCTGGATGACACAGTAAGGAAAGCCCCGTCACCACGTCCTAAGGAGAAGGATGAGGCTCAACAACACTAGTCTTTAGGAGAAATACTGCATTGTTACGTGACTTAGTCAATCTAGGTGAGCAGGCTCAAGACTGGATGTTAAAAATAGTATTAGAACCATGAGTTGAATTCTCCTTTCAATATGGTAAGCTAACTCAACAAAGACAACCATCTTTGGATAAAACCTTCACCACCACTGCTTATAACCTAGTCCTTATAGACCTCAAATGACATTGAACAAGTGATTTTTCAGAAACACCTGTGATATGGCTAATAGAGTTATCTCACCAATACCCTGCCTTCTGCCCCCTGGTGCCCTCACCTCATTGGCTGAGTTCATTAGGTGCTTCCTGTTGAGCGTCATACTGAGTGTGTTGTTATGGCTCATCATGGGTGTCTTAACAAACATAAAGTCACTGCGGCTGGAGGTGGTGGAGTAGCAGGGTCTGTAGGTCCGTGTTCCTGGGGGGTCTTGAGCCCCTCCCACCACCTCCATGTAACGGATGGGTCCGTCTGTGTTGAGCTGCAGGTGGAGGTCCTTGTGGGGCCTCTGATGGTAGGCCCTGCTGGGCCGGTAATGGCTGTAGCAGCAGCCTGTCCCTCCATGGTCGCTGCGGTGGCGGAGGCATCGGACCATGATGATGAAGAAGGTGAGGAAGGACATGGCCGAGACGCAGGCCAGTGAGATGATGAGGTACAGGGTGATGTCAGACATCCCAGTCCGCCGCATCCCCGACGTCTTCCGGTTGTCCATGGCGGCGTCACTGGCGCCCTTCTCCTCCACTGTTACCGTAATGGCCACAGTGGTGGAGAGAGTAGGTTCGCCGTTGTCCTGGACGACCACAGTGATGTCATAGGCGGAGCCACCCTCCTCCTCGGCTAGCTTGCGAGTGGTGCGGAGCTCGCCGGTGTGCGGGGTGATGAGGAACAGAGCAGCGTGAGGCCCGGGGGCGATGGAGTAGAACAACCAGGCGTTATGACCGCTATCGGGATCCACCCCAACCAGTTTATTAATGAGATGCCCTGGCCCAGCCGACAGCGGTACACTGAGCTGCAGCGCCGTATCCTGGGGGAAGGGGGGGTACACGATGAGGGGCGCATTGTCGTTAAGATCTACTACGAACACATGCACGGTGACGTTGGTGGTCCGAGGTGGCGCCCCGGCGTCTCGAGCCTGTACCTCAATGCGGAAGGCGCTGAGGGTTTCATGGTCCAGGGAGTGCATGCTATAGATGTGGCCAGTCTCTGGGTTGATGTAGACATAGGAGGAGATGTGTGAGCCCTGGACCATGCTGGGCAGGATGGAAAAGGAGACGCGGGCATTTTCCCCTATGTCCGGGTCAGAGGCCACCACCATGGCGATTGGGGTGCTGGGGGCGTTGTTCTCGGGGACGTCCACTGAGTAAGAGGCTTGGGAGAACGACGGAGCGTTGTCATTCACGTCTGACAGCTTGACCACGAAGGTCGTACATGACGACAGGGGAGGGGATCCAGCGTCGGTCGCCATGATGACCACAGTGTAATCAGCCATGGTCTCTCTGTCCAGGTTGCCGTCGGTGATGAGGTTGTAGTGCTCTCCAAAGGCGGAGTTGAGTTTGAAGGGCAGGCCAGACTGGACCTTTAATGTTACCTTGCCGTTCTTACCAGAGTCCAGGTCCCTTGCGCTGATGAGGGCGATAACTGTGCCCAGTGCTGCGTCCTCCTGGATAGGACTGGTCAGTGACGTCAACATCACCTCCGGAGAGTTATCATTCACGTCAGTGACTTCAACTTTGATGTTACAGGATGCTTCCATGGCGGGGGTTCCCCCATCCCTGGCCAGCACAGTGACGTAATACTCATTCGCTGTCTCGTAATCCACGTGACCATTCACACGGACCTCACCGGTTTTCGAATCCACGCTGAATAGCTTGAGCACCCTGTCCGGCGTGTATTTACTAAACAGGAAGGAGATCTCCCCGTTCTGAGCATAATCCGCGTCGGTTGCGATCAGTTTCGTTACTAAAGTGCCCTTTTCAACATTCTCCAACAGGCTAACTTTTTTAATCGACATGTCAAAGACGGGCGCGTTGTCATTGACGTCCAGAATTGTAATGAGTAGAAGAGTGGAGCCAGACTTCTCTGGCTGTCCCCCGTCTAGGGCAGTAAGCAACAGGCGAAACGAGGCCTGCGTCTCCCTATCCAAAGCCTTCACTAAAACTAACTCCGGGAACTTATCCCCGTCACTTTTCGTTTCCACATTCAAAACAAAGCGGTCGTTGGATGCGAGGTGATACGTACGCAGAGAGTTGATACCCACATCTGGATCGTGCGCACTCTCCAGTCGGAACCGGGTGCCCGGCGCGGCCGCCTCTGATATCTCCAAGGAAATATTATTCGTGGAAAACTGCGGCGCATTGTCATTCACATCCACAATATCCACAAGAACACGATGTATTGCTAAAGGGTCCTCGAGTACAATCTCAACATGCAGTGAACATGTTGCACTTAATTCGCACATGTGTTCCCTGTCAATTGTCTGTCTAATAATAAAATCCCCAGTCGCCTGGTTCACCTCGAAGTACTGCGCGTTAGATTCCGAGACCACCCGCAATTTTCTCTGAATTATCATTTGAACGGTGAGACCCAAATCTTTAACGATATTCCCGACCACAGCCCCCGGACTGAGCTCTTCTGACACCGAGTAACTAAGCTGGGCGGTCGCGCCCATGAGGCAAGCCAGGGAAAACCATAGCCTCAGCACGGGCCACCCTCCGCAGTGCTTCCTCTGTCTGGATTCCATTATGAGAGGGGTCCGGGGGATGGAAAAGTTAAAAGTTCCTCTTTACCTTAACTAATCCATAGTTTCGTGAAAACAACCGTACCAGGCTGTTGGTAAACACTTCCGCTTAAGAAAAAGTGCGGTGGGAAGTTTATAAGTAATCATGACGCCGTTATTCTATACGTAAAATAAAGAGTAAAGGTAAAACTGCTTGAAGGCTCGGCTAAAACTCTCCCCAGTCTGTCTCCTCTGCTCCGCTCCTCTTAGGGCGGGGACACAAAGACCCGTTTCCTATTGGCCGAGCACCCGGGACTTGCTCCCCATACAGAAAGAACTCTTTCACAAAGCGGAGAGAGTGAAAACGTTTTAGAGGCACTTCTTTTGCACTAACAACCAAGTTACCGACACGTTACAGGCGAAATCCATTATTGTTTTAAGCAAAACAACTCAATGCACAACAGAAAGGCAAAGGGAAGCGTAAAAGCTAATTATTGAGTTTGTTTTTTTAAAGAAAGTGACTTATGCCTTTTCCAAAGGCATGCTGCACAGACCGAAACAAAAAGGGTGGGTATGAACCACAACTGTAAGTATGAACTTGTTGTTATGTTTTGTCAACGAAAGGAACTTATTCCACTGAATATAGGCAACGTTAAAAGGGAAGTGATGAACTGATGGTCAAATTGCAATGATAGATTTAGCCGCAAGGTGGCATGTTTCCAAAGCGTTTCCATTTCAGACGTGTTGATAACGCTTGAATCATACACCATTATGCAACCTAGACTCGTCTTGGCAAGGAGGCAGCAATGTCATTGATGACAAATACAACGAGCATTGGCCTACTTACAACAGCTGTGTTGTAACAGGCCTACTACAACAGTTAATAAATGGCATATGCACTTATTTACATTTACATTTTAGTAATTTAGCAGACGCTATTATCCAGAGGGATTTACAGTTAGATTACAAAAGTCACTTATCGTTTGATCCGGTGAAAATTAGTAGGCCTACGGTACTGACAAAATACTTTAATGATAAATTACAGTACTATGATATAGGCCTAAAGAAATCCATATAATTCACTGGTATGCTAAATGAGGTAATCAACGAAAGAGGGTTTAAGAACTATTAACACAATTTGTCCGGTGTAAATTCATATTTTGAAAAATCATAATTGTCTTCATCATTTTCGTTATGAAGAAAATATTTTACATGAAACCACAAGCCTACATTTTTTATGTAGTTGATAAGTGTTTACAATGAATTATTTTTCTGAACTACTCTACAACCATATATGACATGCAGGTCAAGATATCATCCATTCTCATAGGCTACAACGTTGAGGTGAATGTGCATACCGGTAAGCATGATTTGGCGCTAATACTATATAATATTAGGCCGACATTGTTATATCATAAAGTGCACCCTGGACAATTAAACGTCACAATACAGTTCATCATACACTCTCAGGGTGTGATGTCATAACTGATGGTGGATCTTCACTTACGGATTATGACATCATAGGCTACATGAAAAATTAACTCTGAATTCTCATGATAGGACGTCATAAAGCACTAGAGTCAGGAATATTATTCGTCACAATGCTGTTGTTTACTGCTCACCTGCTGGCTCTCAAAGGTCCAGGCGCTGTCGGGTAAAGACGCGTCTAGAACGTTGATCATCTCCTTAAAGTCAGTGGTGCTGCTGGGCTTAACGAAGGTGAAATCACTGAACTCTGACATGGGAGAGAGACAGGACCTGAAGGACTGACTCTGAGACAACATGTCCCCTCCCAGGACCTCTTCGTACTTAATAGGCCCGTCAGTGTTGAGCTGGATCTGCAGGTTTCTATTGGGGTTATTGTAGCCGTCCAAATCGTCCAGTCTCATGCAGCAACTACCGCTGCTCCTGCTGTTTCTAACGCACTTGACCGCTAACATGACAAAAGTCACCAGAGACAGCATGGACACCGAGGCCAGAGAGAGGATCAAATACAGGGTGATTCTCCCGCTTTTCTTGCCGGGCTCTGGCGCTTTCTGCCGGAGGTCCAAGATGGGTTCTTGGAGCCCGTCCTCTACCAGTATGGCCACTGTGACAGTGGAAGACTGTACCGGTTCCCCGTCGTCCTTTATCTCTATAAGCAGCCTCTGAGAGGAGTCGTCCTGCTCGGACACAGCGCGTTTAGTCCTTACTTCCCCTGTGTAAAGATTGACATTGAACAGAGACGCATCTGTGGCCTCCGCCAGTTTATACGAGATCCAGGCGTTATGACCCGAGTCTGCGTCCACGGCCGTTACCTTAGTAACCAGGTGGCCTGCTTTAGAATAGCGGGGCATCTTCTGGTGAGAGAGCGAGCCCAGGGCAGCGGAGGGGTAAATAACAGCGGGGACATTGTCGTTCTGGTCCAGGATAAAAACATGGACAGTGGCGTTGCTGCTCAGAGACGGAGAGCCGTGGTCCTTTGCCTGCACCAGAATCTGAAACACCTTCAGTGTTTCATAGTCAAACGAGTGCATGCTGTAGATGCTGCCGTTATCAGAGTTCATATACACATAGGAGGAGACAGACACGCCCTGCACTTTGGTGTCCAGGATACAGTAGGAGATTTTGGCATTATCCCCGAAATCCAGGTCAGATGCAGATACTGAGGAGAGCATGGAGCCTGGTAGTCCATTCTCTTTTAAATAGACATCATAGGAGGACTGAGTAAATTTAGGGAAGTTGTCGTTGACATCAATGATACTGACAGGTATAGTTTTCTTGGTAGTCAGGGGAGGGGAGCCCGAATCTGTGGCTGTTATCTCAATTTTATACTCTGAGAAGCTCTCTCGGTCTAAAACACCACTGGTGACCAGTGCGTAATTATTAGAAAATGACGGGTTCAGTTTGAAAGGATAGTCTCGCGGGAGCTCTAACGTTACGTTACCGTTATTCCCGGAGTCTAGGTCCCGGGCACTGATCAAAGCCACTACTGTGCCACTGGGTGCGTCTTCGCGCACAGGGCTCGGTTTAGAGGTGAGGACGATTTCAGGAGAGTTGTCATTAACGTCTACGACTTCTACCTGCACACTACAATGTCCCTCCATTTTAGGGGTGCCTTTGTCTTTCGCGCTGATGTCAATTTCAAAATTTACAGCACTCTCGAAATCTAATTCCCCCTTTAAAAATAATTTCCCGGTCACACGATCAATCTCAAATACAGACAGCACGGACTCAGGTGTATGCACACCGAACGAATAATCTACCTCCCCATTTTGGCCCTCGTCGATGTCTGTCGCTTTAGGTTGTAGTATTAGAGTACCATTCGCGCTACTTTCACTTACATAAACTTTATACACAGTTTTTTCAAAAACGGGAATATTGTCATTATTATCAAGTACTGTAATTGTTATTTGTGCCGTTCCGGATCTTATGGGATTACCCCCATCAAGCGCTGTCAATAATAGCTGATGGAAAACCTTTTTCTCTCTGTCCAGTGTTTTTGCCAAAACCAGTTCTGGCACTTTTCTTCCACCAGTGATTTCTTTTAATTTTAAAGTAAAACATTCGTCTTTACTAAGAGTATATGATTTTAGAGAATTACTTCCAACATCTGGGTCTTGTGCGCTTTCTAAAGGAAAACGTACACCTGCTGCAGTAGATTCAGCTATCTCTAATGTATGTTGTTTTGAAGGAAAACTAGGGGAGTTGTCATTCATATCTTGTATTTCTACCTCAACACGATATAGTTGTAACGGATTCTCAATAACAACCTGCAGAGGTAGAACGCAGCTGGCGCTTTGTCCGCATAAAGTCTCTCTGTCTATTCTCTCATTGACGACCAGCTCGCCCTTCCCCGCATCCACACTAAAGTACTGCTTACCAGCCTCAGAGGCGACACGCAGTTTACGGTCAAAAATCTCAGATAGTCCCAAACCCAGATCTTTGGCTAGATTTCCTACCACAGAGCCCTGTTTCAGTTCCTCCGGGATGGTGTAGCGAGTCTGTCCGTCTATTGTACTCCACAAGAGAAAGAAATGATGCCACCAAAGAGCCAGCCATCTCCAGTCTCGGTATCCCATTCTCTTTGTCATTCCTGATCCGTTACAGCACAATTCCTAATTAAATACTGTCCAGAACAAAGAGTGTCATATCAAAACATCTCCAGAATGTATATTCATTCAGCAATTTTCCCATAAATGTTTTATCACGACATGGACGTTGTGTTTGGAGTATGTAGTCTTTACGTGTATGGAAGCGCATCCCTCTCTCTCCTCCAGCTCGGAGTAATTGTAAGGGTTACGTTGCTGAGGCTGGGGGAGGGGGTAGATCTCTTTGGACAGTTCTGCACACTATTGGTGCACAGCGTACATCTCTAACACCCAATGAGGGGCCACCAGTACAGACCTCTTAAAGTCACAGCAGTCACACTACCCACGCGCTCTAACACCCACTGACAGCACACAGAGAGAGTCCCATTAGCCCCTGCAATAATATACTGTTCATGTTGATGTACAACATCCTATGGGCAGCCAAGAGGTAAGCCTATGACTCAGAATGTGTAAAGGTGTAAACCAGGATGGAAAATAAAATACCCTGTTGCTCACAGACTTCATCCCAAACAGTCATTCTAAAAAGAGCCCAAGTGGAAGGAAACACCTTTTTTTTTTACTACGAAGTTTATATAAACTATCAAATGAGCTGCAATCAATCATACAAATACCAGCAATTGTACAATTTAAAAATGTTCAACAACTGTAAATGTATTTCTCTGTTAGACTGCCATGAGCCCACAGAATCACACCGTTGATTCCGACGTGGTGTTAATCAGGGTCACAACAGAACTACCACCACGTTTAACACCCACAGAAATTATCACTCAGTCACTGATGATTATGACCAGGGGATTCCTGTGGTTTACTAACCATCCATTGAAGATGGCTGCCTACGTCAGCAGTTCAATTAAGAGTAACCGGCTGATAATATGTTTTACATAATTGTATTATGAAAAACTGAAACCATGATTTCGATTCATATTATTGTAAGGTTCCGTGGCAGAGTTTTTCACTGCACCTACTTCCTCTAATACATGACGAATACTGAGCATAAACTATGCGCTAGCCACAAAATATTCTTATTCTATCTAAACACCCACCCCAAACAACAAGCTATGATTTATGAAATGAAAGACACCAGTGGAGGTTATTTTGTTACGTATTCTTCTAATGGTGATTAATGACGTCACTAAACAGTCTACATTCGAATATCATAACCATCACAATCAACTACAGTTCACTGCTCACCTGCTGGCTCTCAAAGGTCCAGGCGCTGTCGGGTAAAGACGCGTCTAGAACGTTGATCATCTCCTTAAAGTCAGTGGTGCTGCTGGGCTTAACGAAGGTGAAATCACTGAACTCTGACATGGGAGAGAGACAGGACCTGAAGGACTGACTCTGAGACAACATGTCCCCTCCCAGGACCTCTACATACTTAATAGGCCCGTCAGTGTTGAGCTGGATCTGCAGATTTCTATTGGGGTTATTGTAGCCGTCCAAATCGTCCAGTCTCATGCAGCAACTACCGCTGCTCCTGCTGTTTCTAACGCACTTGACCGCTAACATGACAAAAGTCACCAGAGACAGCATGGACACCGAGGCCAGAGAGAGGATCAAATACAGGGTGATTCTCCCGCTTTTCTTGCCGGGCTCTGGCGCTTTCTGCCGGAGGTCCAAGATGGGTTCTTGGAGCCCGTCCTCTACCAGTATGGCCACTGTGACCGTGGAAGACTGTACCGGTTCCCCGTCGTCCTTTATCTCTATAAGCAGCCTCTGAGAGGAGTCGTCCTGCTCGGACACAGCGCGTTTAGTCCTTACTTCCCCTGTGTAAAGATTGACATTGAACAGAGACGCATCTGTGGCCTCCGCCAGTTTATACGAGATCCAGGCGTTATGACCCGAGTCTGCGTCCACGGCCGTTACCTTAGTAACCAGGTGGCCTGCTTTAGAAGAGCGGGGCATCTTCTGGTGAGAGAGCGAGCCCAGGGCAGCGGAGGGGTAAATAACAGCGGGGGCATTGTCGTTCTGGTCCAGGATAAAAACATGGACAGTGGCGTTGCTGCTCAGAGACGGAGAGCCGTGGTCCTTTGCCTGCACCAGAATCTGAAACACCTTCAGTGCCTCATAGTCAAACGAGTGCATGCTGTAGATGCTGCCGTTATCAGAGTTCATATACACATAGGAGGAGACAGACACGCCCTGCACTTTGGTGTCCAGGATACAGTAGGAGATCTTGGCATTATCCCCGAAATCCAGGTCAGATGCAGATACTGAGGAGAGCATGGAGCCTGGTAGTCCATTCTCTTTTAAATAGACATTATAGGAGGACTGAGTGAATTTAGGGGAGTTGTCGTTGACATCAATGATACTGACAGGTATAGTTTTCTTGGTAGTCAGGGGAGGGGAGCCCGAATCTGTGGCTGTTATCTCAATATTATACCCTGAGAAGCTCTCTCGGTCTAAAACACCACTGGTGACCAGTGCATAATTATTAGAAAATGACGGTTTCAAACTAAAATGATAGTCTCGCGGGAGTTGTAACGTAACTTTACCGTTATTACCGGAGTCTAGGTCACGGGCGCTGATCAAAGCCACGACTGTGCCACTTGGCGCATCTTCTCGCACCGGACTCGGTTGGGAGGTGAGGACGATTTCGGGAGCATTGTCGTTCAGGTCAACCACTTCCACCTGCAGACTACAGTGTCCTTCCATCTCCGGGATACCTTTATCTTTAGCAGTGATATCAATTTCAAAGTTTGCAGCAGTTTCGTAATCTAATTTACCTTTCAAAAACATCTCTCCTGTTTCCGTATCAATATCAAATGTAGAAAGTACAGACTCGGGTGTGTGCTCACCAAATGTATATTTTACCTCACCATTTTGACCATCATCTTTATCCGTTGCCTTAAGTTTAACCATGAAAGCGCCTTTTGCGCTATTTTCGCCGATGGAAGCTTTATACACTGATTTTTCGAATACGGGGATATTATCATTTACATCAAGCACTGTGATTGTTATCTGTGACGTCCCGGATCTGACTGGACTCCCCCCATCTAGTGCTGTCAATAGTAGCTGATGGACAGCTTTTTTCTCTCGGTCAAGTGGTTTCTCTAAAACCAGTTCAGGGACTTTTCTTCCATTACGAAGCTCTTTTACTTTTAAACTAAAACAGTCGTCTTTACTGATGGTATAGGATTTAAATGAGTTGCTTCCCACGTCAGGGTCCACTGCGCTCTCCAACGGAAAACGAACACCCGCTACGGTAGATTCTGCGATTTTTAAAGCCTGCTCCTTTGTGAGAAAAGTAGGGGAATTGTCATTTATGTCTCGTATGTCCACCTCAATTCGATGTAACTGTAACGGGTTCTCAATTACAACCTTTAGAGGTAAAATGCAGCTGGCGCTTTGTCCGCATAAAGTGTCTCTATCTATTCTCTCATTGACGACCAGCTCGCCCTTCCCCGCATCCACACTGAAGTACTGCTTACCAGCCTCAGAAGCGACACGCAGCTTACGGTCAAACATCTCAGATAGTCCCAAACCCAGATCTTTGGCTAGATTTCCTACCACAGAGCCCTGTTTCAGTTCCTCCGGGATGGTGTAGCGAGTCTGTCCGTCTATTGTACTCCACAAGAGAAATAAATGATGCCACCAAAGAGCCAACCATCTCCAGTCTCGGTATCCCATTCTCTTTGTCATCCCTGATCTGTTATAACACAATTCCCACTTAAATACTGTCCAGAACAAAGAGCTTCATATCAAAATATATCTCCAGAATGTATATTCCATTTAGCATCTTCCATTAGTTTTGATATAGAAACTGATGTTTAGATTACATTATCCTTCCGTCTGTGTAAGTACATCCCTCTCTCTTCTCCGGCTCGGAGGATTGGAAGGGTTACGGTGCTGAGGCTGAGGGGAGGGAGTAGATCTCTTTGTACAGTTCTGAACACTATTGGTGCACAGCGTGCATCTTTAACACCCAATGAGAGACCAACAGAACAGACCTCTTAAAGCCACAGCAGCATCCAGGAGCTGCATATAAGCACTCTGACGCAACACACACACAGAGAGAGATAGTTATGGTCAGCTCACTATTTTTGATATACTGTCTATCTATATTGTTGTGAAATCTATTATGGACAGGGCTGCCCATAGCCAACAGAAAGGAATAGGTTCAAGTGTAAACAACCATGATCATCATATAAATGCGTTCAAGTGTAAACCATGATCAGAAATATTCTCTCTCATTACGCACAGACATCATCCAAAACATTGCCATTCTAGTGGAGCCCATAGGAAGGAAACACTTGGTTTTACTATTATACATTAACTATTCATTGAGCTGCAATGAATGTGAACAATATACTGTATATCTTACAGCAATTATAAATGATCCTCTCTTTGCCATCGCGGCCACAAAAACAACACAGTTCATTCAAAGGGAATGTCGCTGTCCATGGTGCTGAAACCCTCAGCCTCTATAAACCAGTCAGACTGAAACATAATCATGCCCAACACGCACTACAGACAGTAACAATAGTTTTTACACTGTCTCTGAGGATTACAACCAAGATTGAAATCATTCAGCTATTTCGAAATCATAGCGAAATCATACAGCAAATTATCTAACGTGGATACACCTAAAGGATGGAACAATTGGGCTGTTTTGTTCAATGGTGAAATTATTTCGAATTGACAAAACACTGCTTGAATTCTAAGTTTCACTCCGACTTCAGCTGCACAGCAGTTAGTAACTATGTATTTACTGGCTTTAGGACGTGACATATGGAGTCTCAAAATGAACCTACCATTATATTCCATCATTATAAAGGAAACTACTATCAGAAGAACAAGTTGAGATTTGGTAAATGTTGAAATACAAACTACTATACGTTACAAAACAGTCTACATTCGAATATCATAACAATCACAATCAACTACAGTTCACTGCTCACCTGCTGGCTCTCAAAGGTCCAGGCGCTGTCGGGTAAAGACGCGTCTAGAACGTTGATCATCTCCTTAAAGTCAGTGGTGCTGCTGGGCTTAACGAAGGTGAAATCACTGAACTCTGACATGGGAGAGAGACAGGACCTGAAGGACTGACTCTGAGACAACATGTCCCCTCCCAGGACCTCTACGTACTTAATAGGCCCGTCAGTGTTGAGCTGGATCTGCAGGTTTCTATTGGGGTTATTGTAGCCGTCCAAATCGTCCAGTCTCATGCAGCAACTACCGCTGCTCCTGCTGTTTCTAACGCACTTGACCGCTAACATGACAAAAGTCACCAGAGACAGCATGGACACCGAGGCCAGAGAGAGGATCAAATACAGGGTGATTCTCCCGCTTTTCTTGCCGGGCTCTGGCGCTTTCTGCCGGAGGTCCAAGATGGGTTCTTGGAGCCCGTCCTCTACCAGTATGGCCACTGTGACCGTGGAAGACTGTACCGGTTCCCCGTCGTCCTTTATCTCTATAAGCAGCCTCTGAGAGGAGTCGTTCTGCTCGGACACAGCGCGTTTAGTCCTTACTTCCCCTGTGTAAAGATTTGACATTGAACAGAGACGCATCTGTGGCCTCCGTCAGTTTATACGAGATCCAGGCGTTATGACCCGAGTCTGCGTCCACGGCCGTTACCTTAGTAACCAGGTGGCCTGCTTTAGAAGAGCGGGGCATCTTCTGGTGAGAGAGCGAGCCCAGGGCAGCGGAGGGGTAAATAACAGCGGGGGCATTGTCGTTCTGGTCCAGGATAAAAACATGGACAGTGGCGTTGCTGCTCAGAGACGGAGAGCCGTGGTCCTTTGCCTGCACCAGAATCTGAAACACCTTCAGTGCCTCATAGTCAAACGAGTGCATGCTGTAGATGCTGCCGTTATCAGAGTTCATATACACATAGGAGGAGACAGACACGCCCTGCACTTTGGAGTCTAGGATGGAGTAAGAGATTTTGGCATTATCCCCGACATCCAGGTCAGATGCAGATACTGAGGAGAGCATGGAGCCTGGTAGTCCATTCTCTTTTAAATAGACATTATAGGAGGACTGAGTGAATTTAGGAGAGTTGTCGTTGACATCAATGATACTGACAGGTATAGTTTTCTTGGTAGTCAGGGGAGGGGAGCCCGAATCAGTGGCTGTTATCTCAATTTTATACTCTGAGAAGCTCTCTCGGTCTAAAACACCACTGGTGACCAGTGCGTAATTATTAGAAAATGACGGTTTCAGATTAAAAGGATAGTCTCGCGGGAGTTGTAACGTTACGTTACCGTTTTCCCCGGAGTCTTGGTCTCGGGCACTAATCAAAGCCACTACTGTGCCACTGGGTGCGTCTTCGCGCAACGGACTCGGCTTGGAGGTCAAAATTATTTCAGGAGGGTTGTCGTTTACGTCAACTACCTCCACCCGAACACTACATTGTCCCTCCATTTCCGGAGTGCCGTTATCTTTTGCATTGATATCAATTTCATATGTAGCAGCATTTTCGAAATCTAATTCTCCTTTCAAAAACATCTCCCCTGTGTCTGAATCGATGTCAAATATAGAAAGCACAGCATTGGGGGTGCGCTCACCAAATGAATACTTCACCTCCCCATTTTGAACATCGTCTACGTCTATCGCTTTAAGTTTGACCATAAAAGTACCTTTTGGACTATTTTCGTGTATGGAAACCTTGTACAATGCCTTTTCAAACACTGGAAACTTGTCGTTTACATCAAAGCACTGTAATAGTTATCTGTGACGTCCCGGATCTGACAGGACTCCCCCCATCTAGTGCAGTTAATAGTAGCTGATGGACAGCTTGTTTCTCTCGATCTAGAGGTTTTTCTAATACTAACTCTGGGGCTTTTCTTCCATTAATAAGGTCTCTTACCTTTAAACTAAAGCACTCGTCTTTACTAATTGTGTAATACTTGAGTGCGTTACTTCCCACATCTGGGTCATCTGCGCTCTCCAAAGAAAATCGCCTGCCTACAACAACAGATTCCGCTATTTTCAACGTGAGTTCATTTGTTATAAAATTTGGTGAATTGTCATTTATGTCTCGTATTTCCACCTCAATTCGATACAACTGTAACGGGTTCTCAATGACAACCTGCAGAGGTAAAACGCAGCTGGCGCTTTGTCCACATACAGTCTCTCTATCTATTCTCTCATTTACGATCAGCTCGCCCTTCCCTGCATCCACACTAAAGTACTGCTTACCAGCCTCAGAAGCGACACGCAGTTTACGGTCAAATATCTCAGATAGTCCCAAACCCAGATCTTTGGCTAGATTTCCTATCACAGAGCCCTGTTTCAGTTCCTCCGGGATGGTGTAGCGAGTCTGTCCGTCTGTTGTACTCCACAAGAGAAATAAATGATGCCACCAAAGAGCCAGCCATCTCCAGTCTCGGTATCCCATTCTCTTTGTTATCCCTGATCCGTTATAACACAATTCCCACTTAAATACTGTCCAGAACAAAGAGCTTCATATCAAAATACCTCTCCAGAATACATATTTCATTAATCATTATTTCGTTAATTTTGTATCACGATAAGGATGTGTTTAGAGGATGTTGTATCTCCGTGTGTATGACTGCGTCCCCCTCTCTTCTCCAGCTCAGAATATTGTAAGGGTTAAGGTGCTGAGGCTAGAGGGAGGGAGTAGATCTCTTTGAACAGTTCTGCACGCTATTGGTGCACAGCGTGCATCTCTAACACCCAATGAGAGGCCAAAATAACAGACTTTTTAAAGCCAGAGCAGCATCCAGGAGCTGTCCAAGCGCTCTGACAGAGCAACACACACAGAGAAAGAGAGAGAGAGACAGAGAGAAAGACAGAGAGAGAGAGAGAGACACACAGAGAGAGAGAGAGAGAGAGTGAAGGACTGTATTTTCCATTGAACAATAATACATTGTCTATATTGATGTGAAAAATATTATGGAGAGTCCAGAGGTAGGTTATATTTAAGAATTCATAAATGTGTGAAGCGGCGTCGGAAATATCGTGTGACTTTGCGCACAGATACCAACACATTGGCTTTCCAATAGAGCCCCTTGCTTGGAAGAAAATACATTTGACTAGATCTCTTATAGTTTACATAAAATAATGATTGAGTGGCAGAAAAAAGATACCGAAATTCGGTGACCAAGTTATTCATTATTTATCAACCGAGCTTTGTTCTGAACCTAAAATAACATGCATTGATTTGTGCAATGTTGAAACAAAACAGTGGTGCTGCTGGGCTTAACGAAGGTGAAATCACTGAACTCTGACATGGGAGAGAGACAGGACCTGAAGGACTGACTCTGAGACATGTCCCCTCCCAGGACCTCTACGTACTTAATAGGCCCGTCAGTGTAGAGCTGGATCTGCAGATGTCTGTGTCACACAGGAGGACACAGACACGTCCTGCACTTTGGAGTCTAGGACGGAGTAGGAGATCTTGACACAATCCCCCAGGTCTGGATCAGTAACGGAGGTTGAAAATAATATTTTCCCCGGTGTGTAATTATCTTTTACATACACTGGGTAGGAAGGCTGAGAGAATAGCGGTAGATTGTCATTCACATCTAACACATCAACAGTGATAGTTTTCTTGCTAGATAGAGGGTTTTCTCCTGAATCACTAGCACTGATCTCTATACTGGGAGTGACGCTCACTGTCAAGAGGTGCGTTAGTTACCGGTGCATAATGCTTGGATACGGACGGGTTCAATTTGAATGGAGACGTTGGGGACACGCTCAACCTCACCTTCCCATTGTCTCCTGAATCTGGGTCTTTATCGCTTTGCAAAGCTGTCCCATTCCCGATAGGCGAATCCTCCGGAACAGTAGTACTTAGAGACGTCATAATGATCTCTGGGATGTTGCCATTGACGTCAGTTATTTGAAATTCAACACCACAATGCCCATCCATCTCTGGGTTGCCTTTGTTTTTTGTAATAACGTAAAATACATGTGAATACGTTTTTTCATAATCTAGTTAAGTTTTTACTATAATTACCCCAGATAAATGGTACATTTCAAATCATGTTGCCACTGAGTCTGGCGTTTGATCGACAAAAAGACCTGCTCGATATCCCCACGTTCTTCATCTGATCTGTCGCTTTTACGCGTAAAATCACAGTGACGTGAGCAACATTTTCGTTAACACTAGCCTCATAAAACTGTCTCTCAAACAGTGGTGCGTTATTGTTAATATCAAGCACCCTAATACTAGTCTCAGAGGTTCCTGAATGTTGTCCCATCACAGTGGTTTTTGTTCGTTAATGTTAATGCAGTAAGAGAGTATTGTTTTTGCAGCTCCACCAGAATCCAGTATATATTCTATCCTTTTTTTCGTAAGAAAACAGGGAGAATTGTCATTAATATCCCCCTGCATTTGAATCTCGACTCAGTGATATAAAGTAATTTGCAGCTGCACTATCTCCAAAAGCAATAGACACGGAAATCTTTGTCCACACATATCCTCTCTGTCTATCCTCTCACTGACGACCAGCTCTCCAAATCCACTCTGAAATCCTGCTTACCAGCCTCCGATGTTATCCGTACTTTACGATGGTAAATCTCAGATAGTCCCAACCCCAGATCTTTGGC